>NW_026894275.1:0-157483 GCF_032452875.1 Bos javanicus | reverse complement strand
TGATCATGCACTGATCACGTAATTGAACATGCACTGATCATGTGGCTGATCATGCATTGATCACGTGGCTGATCATACACTGATCACATAACTGATCATGCACTGATCACGTGACTGATCATGCACTGATCACGTGGCTATCATGCACTGATCACTTGGCTGGATATACACTGATCATGTGCCTGGTCATGCACTGATCACGTGACTGATCATGCACTGATCACGTGTCTGATCATGCACTGATCACGTGGCTATCATGCACTGCTCACGTGGCTGATCATGCCATGATCACGCACCTACCATGTACTTGTCACATGACTGATCATGCACTGATCACGTGACTGATCATGCAGTGATCACGTGGCTATCATGAACTACTCACGTGGCTGATCATGCAATGATCATGTAGCTACCATGTACAAGTCACGTGAATGATCATACACCCATCAGGTGACTGATCATGCACTGATCACGTGGCTATCATGCACTGATCACGAGACTGATCATGCACTGTTCACGTCTATATCATGCACTGATCACATGACTGCCGTGCACTGATCACGTGGATGATCATACACTCATCTTGTGACAGATCATGCACTGATCACGTGGCTGATCATGCACTGATACCGTGACTGAGCATGGACTGATCACATGACTATCATGTAGTGATCACGTGACTTAATGGCGCTGATCATGTGACTGATCATGCGCTGATCATGTTTGCTATCATACACTGATCATGTGCCTCTGGAGGCAATAAACAAAGAGCTGAGTAGGCACGAATCAAACAGTCAGCAGGCAATAATCATGGAACACAGGTGTGAGGAATCATGCTGCTCAGCTGGCAATAATCAAGCAGCTGAGCAGGCAGGAATTACGCAGCACAGCTGGCAATTGTCAAGCAGATGACAGGCAGGAATCGTGCAGCTCAGCTGGCAATTGTCAAGCAGATGAGCAGACAGTAATCACGCAGCTCAGCAGGCCCAGATCACGTGACTGAGCATGCACTGTTCACGTGGCTGATCATACACTGATCACGTGATGATCATGCACTGATCACTTGGATATCATGCACTGATCACGTGGCTGATCATACACTGTTCACGTGTCTGACCATGCACTGATCACGTGGCTGATCATACACTGCTCACGTAACTGATCATGCACTGATCACGTGGCTATCATGCACTGATCACGTGGCTGAACATGCACTGTTCACGTGGCTGATCACACACCTGTCACGTGACATATCATGCACTGATCACGTGGCACTCATGCACTGATCACGTGGCTGATCATACTCTGCTCACGTAACTCATGCACACATCATGTGGCTATCATGCACTGCTCACGTGGCTCGTCATGGAATGATCACGTAGCAACCATATACTGGTAACGTGACTGATCATGCAAAGATCACGAATGATCATGCACTGTTCACGTGACTGATCATGTACTGATCACGTGACTGATCATGCACTGACCACGTGGCTATCATGCTCTGCTCACGTGGCTGATCATGCAACGATCACGTAGCAACCATGTACTGGTCACGTGACTGATCATGCACTGATCACGTAATTGATCTTGCACTGATCACGTGGCTCATCATGCACTGATCACGTGGCTGATCACACATGTATCACGTGACTGATCATGCACTGATCCCGTGGCTCTCATGCACTGATCACGTGGCTGTCATGCACTGATCACGTGATATCATGCACTGATCATGTGGCTGATCACACACGTATCACATGACTGATCATGCACTGATCACGTGGCTATCATGCACTGATCACGTGGCTATCATGCACTGATCACGTGGCTTATCAGGCAATGATCACGTAGGCTACCATGTACTGGTCACGTAACTGATCATGCACTGAGCACGTAATTGATCATGCACTGATCATGTGGCTGATCATGCACTGATCACGTGGCTGATCATACACTGATCACATAACTGATCATGCACTGATCACGTGACTGATCATGCACTGATCACGTGGCTATCATGCACTGATCACGAGACTGATCATGCACTGTTCACGTCTATATCATGCACTGATCACATGACTGCCCGTGCACTTATCACGTGGATGATCATACACTAATCTTGTGACAGATCATGCACTGATCACGTGGCTGATCATGCACTGATACCGTGACTGAGCATGGACTGATCACATGACTATCATGTAGTGATCACGTGACTTAATGCGCTGATCATGTGACTGATCATGCGCTGATCATGTTTACTATCATACACTGATCATGTGCCTCTGGAGGCAATAAACAAAGAGCTGAGTAGGCACGAATCAAACAGTCAGCAGGCAATAATCATGGAACTCAGGTGTGAGGAATCATGCTACTCAGCTGGCAATAATCAAGCAGCTGAGCAGGCAGGAATTACACAGCACAGCTGGCAATTGTCAAGCAGATGACAGGCAGGAATCGTGCAGCTCAGCTGGCAATTGTCAAGCAGATGAGCAGACAGTAATCACGCAGCTCAGCAGGCCCTGATCACGTGACTGAGCATGCACTGTTCACGTGGCTGATCATACACTGATCACGTGATGATCATGCACTGATCACGTGGCTATCATGCACTGATCACGTGGCTGAACATGCACTGTTCACGTGGCTGATCACACACCTGTCACGTGAAATATCATGCACTGATCACGTGGCACTCATGCACTGATCACGTGGCTGATCATACTCTGCTCACGTAACTCATGCACACATCACGTGGCTATCATGCACTGCTCACGTGGCTCGTTATGGAATGATCACGTAGCAACCATATACTGGTAACGTGACTGATCATGCAGAGATCACGTGAAATGATCATGCACTGTTCACGTGACTGATCATGTACTGATCACGTGACTGATCATGCACTGACCACGTGGCTATCATGCTCTGCTCACGTGGCTGATCATGCAACGATCACGTAGCAACCATGTACTGGTCACGTGACTGATCATGCACTGATCACGAATTGATCCTGCACTGATCACGTGGCTCATCATGCACTGATCACGTGGCTGATCACACATGTATCACGTGACTGATCATGCACTGATCCCGTGGCTCTCATGCACTGATCACGTGGCTGTCATGCACTGATCACGTGGATATCATGCACTGATCACGTGGCTGATCACACACGTATCACATGACTGATCATGCACTGATCACGTGGCTATCATGCACTGATCACGTGGCTATCATGCACTGATCACGTGGCTGATCAGGCCATGATCACGTAGCTACCATGTACTGGTCACGTGACTGATCATGCACTGATCACGTAATTGATCATGCACTGATCATGTGGCTGATCATGCACTGATCACGTGGCTGATCATACACTGATCACATAACTGATCATGCACTGATCACGTGACTGATCATGCACTGATCACGTGGCTATCATGCACTGATCACTTGGCTGGACATACACTGATCACGTGCCTGGTCATGAACTGATCACGTGGCTGATCATGCACTGATCACGTGACTGATCATGCACTGATCTCGTGTCTGATCATGCACTGGTCACGTGGCTATCATGCACTGCTCACGTGGCTGATCATGCCATGATCACGCAGCTACCATGTACTGGTCACATGACTGATCATGCACTGATCACGTGACTGATCATGCAGTGATCACGTGGCTATCATGAACTACTCAAGTCGCTGATCATGCAATGATCATGTAGCTACCATGTACAGGTCACGTGAATGATCATACACCCATCAGGTGACTGATCATGCACTGATCACGTGGCTATCATGCACGGATCACGAGACTGGTCATGCACTGTTCACGTCTATATCATGCACTGATCACATGACTGCCCGTGCACTGATCACGTGGATGATCATACACTAATCTTGTGACAGATCATGCACTGATCACGTGGCTGATCATGCACTGATACCGTGACTGAGCATGGACTGATCACATGACTATCATGTAGTGATCACGTGACTTAATGGCGCTGATCATGTGACTGATCATGCGCTGATCATGTTTGCTATCATACACTGATCATGTGCCTCTGGAGGCAATAAACAAAGAGCTGAGTAGGCACGAATCAAACAGTCAGCAGGCAATAATCATGGAACTCAGGTGTGAGGAATCATGCTGCTCAGCTGGCAATAATCAAGCAGCTGAGCAGGCAGGAATTACGCAGCACAGCTGGCAATTGTCAAGCAGATGACAGGCAGGAATCGTGCAGCTCAGCTGGCAATTGTCAAGCAGATGAGCAGACAGTAATCACGCAGCTCAGCAGGCCCAGATCACGTGACTGAGCATGCACTGTTCACGTGGCTGATCATACACTGATCACGTGATGATCATGCACTGATCACTTGGATATCATGCACTGATCACGTGGCTGATCATACACTGTTCACGTGTCTGACCATGCACTGATCACGTGGCTGATCATACACTGCTCACGTAACTGATCATGCACTGATCACGTGGCTATCATGCACTGATCACGTGGCTGAACATGCACTGTTCACGTGGCTGATCACACACCTGTCACGTGACATATCATGCACTGATCACGTGGCACTCATGCACTGATCACGTGGCTGATCATACTCTGCTCACGTAACTCATGCACACATCACGTGGCTATCATGCACTGCTCACGTGGCTCGTCATGGAATGATCACGTAGCAACCATATACTGGTAACGTGACTGATCATGCAAAGATCACGTAAATGATCATGCACTGTTCACGTGTCTGATCATGTACTGATCACCTGACTGATCATGCGCTGACCACGTGGCTATCATGCTCTGCTCACGTGGCTGATCATGCAACGATCACGTAGCAACCATGTACTGGTCACGTGACTGATCATGCACTGATCAGGTAATTGATCCTGCACTGATCACGTGGCTCATCATGCACTGATCACGTGGCTGATCACACATGTATCACGTGACTGATCATGCACTGATCCCGTGGCTCTCATGCACTGATCACGTGGCTGTCATGCACTGATCACGTGGATATCATGCACTGATCATGTGGCTGATCACACACGTATCACATGACTGATCATGCACTGATCACGTGGCTATCATGCACTGATCACGTGGCTTATCAGGCAATGATCACGTAGCTACCTTGTACTGGTCACGTAACTGATCATGCACTGAGCACGTAATTGAACATGCACTGATCATGTGGCTGATCATGCACTGATCACGTGGCTGATCATACACTGATCACATAACTGATCATGCACTGATCACGTGACTGATCATGCACTGATCACGTGGCTATCATGCACTGATCACTTGGCTGGACATACACTGATCATGTGCCTGATCATGCACTGATCACGTGACTGATCATGCACTGATCTCGTGTCTGATCATGCACTGATCACGTGGCTATCATGCACTGCTCACGTGGCTGATCATGCCATGATCACGCACCTACCATGTACTTGTCACATGACTGATCATGCACTGATCACGTGACTGATCATGCAGTGATCACGTGGCTATCATGAACTACTCACGTGGCTGATCATGCAATGATCATGTAGCTACCATGTACAAGTCACGTGAATGATCATACACCCATCAGGTGACTGATCATGCACTGATCACGTGGCTATCATGCACGGATCACGAGACTGATCATGCACTGTTCACGTCTATATCATGCACTGATCACATGACTGCCCGCACTGATCACGTGGATGATCATACACTAATCTTGTGACAGATCATGCACTGATCACGTGGCTGATCATGCACTGATACCGTGACTGATCATGGACTGATCACATGACTATCATGTAGTGATCACGTGACTTAATGGCGCTGATCATGTGACTGATCATGCGCTGATCATGTTTGCTATCATACACTGATCATGTGCCTCTGGAGGCAATAAACAAAGAGCTGAGTAGGCACGAATCAAACAGTCAGCAGGCAATAATCATGGAACTCAGGTGTGAGGAATCATGCTGCTCAGCTGGCAATAATCAAGCAGCTGAGCAGGCAGGAATTACGCAGCACAGCTGGCAATTGTCAAGCAGATGACAGGCAGGAATCGTGCAGCTCAGCTGGCAATTGTCAAGCAGATGAGCAGACAGTAATCACGCAGCTCAGCAGGCCCAGATCACGTGACTGAGCATGCACTGTTCACGTGGCTGATCATACACTGATCACGTGATGATCATGCACTGATCACTTGGATATCATGCACTGATCACGTGGCTGATCATACACTGTTCACGTGTCTGACCATGCACTGATCACGTGGCTGATCATACACTGCTCACGTAACTGATCATGCACTGATCACGTGGCTATCATGCACTGATCACGTGGCTGAACATGCACTGTTCACGTGGCTGATCACACACCTGTCACGTGACATATCATGCACTGATCACGTGGCACTCATGCACTGATCACGTGGCTGATCATACTCTGCTCACGTAACTCATGCACACATCACGTGGCTATCATGCACTGCTCACGTGGCTCGTCATGGAATGATCACGTAGCAACCATATACTGGTAACGTGACTGATCATGCAAAGATCACGTAAATGATCATGCACTGTTCACGTGACTGATCATGTACTGATCACGTGACTGATCATGCACTGACCACGTGGCTATCATGCTATGCTCACGTGGCTGATCATGCAACGATCACGTAGCAACCATGTACTGGTCACGTGACTGATCATGCACTGATCACGTAATTGATCTTGCACTGATCACGTGGCTCATCATGCACTGATCACGTGGCTGATCACACATGTATCACGTGACTGATCATGCACTGATCCCGTGGCTCTCATGCACTGATCACGTGGCTGTCATGCACTGATCACGTGGATATCATGCACTGATCATGTGGCTGATCACACACGTATCACATGACTGATCATGCACTGATCACGTGGCTATCATGCACTGATCACGTGGCTATCATGCACTGATCACGTGGCTTATCAGGCAATGATCACGTAGCTACCATGTACTGGTCACGTAACTGATCATGCACTGAGCACGTAATTGATCATGCACTGATCATGTGGCTGATCATGCACTGATCACGTGGCTGATCATACACTGATCACATAACTGATCATGCACTGATCACGTGACTGATCATGCACTGATCACGTGGCTATCATGCACTGATCACGAGACTGATCATGCACTGTTCACGTCTATATCATGCACTGATCTCATGACTGCCCGTGCACTGATCACGTGGATGATCATACACTAATCTTGTGACAGATCATGCACTGATCACGTGGCTGATCATGCACTGATACCGTGACTGAGCATGGACTGATCACATGACTATCATGTAGTGATCACGTGACTTAATGGCGCTGATCATGTGACTGATCATGCGCTGATCATGTTTACTATCATACACTGATCATGTGCCTCTGGAGGCAATAAACAAAGAGCTGAGTAGGCACGAATCAAACAGTCAGCAGGCAATAATCATGGAACTCAGGTGTGAGGAATCATGCTACTCAGCTGGCAATAATCAAGCAGCTGAGCAGGCAGGAATTACACAGCACAGCTGGCAATTGTCAAGCAGATGACAGGCAGGAATCGTGCAGCTCAGCTGGCAATTGTCAAGCAGATGAGCAGACAGTAATCACGCAGCTCAGCAGGCCCTGATCACGTGACTGAGCATGCACTGTTCACGTGGCTGATCATACACTGATCACGTGATGATCATGCACTGATCACGTGGCTATCATGCACTGATCACGTGGCTGAACATGCACTGTTCACGTGGCTGATCACACACCTGTCACGTGAAATATCATGCACTGATCACGTGGCACTCATGCACTGATCACGTGGCTGATCATACTCTGCTCACGAACTCATGCACACATCACGTGGCTATCATGCACTGCTCACGTGGCTCGTTATGGAATGATCACGTAGCAACCATATACTGGTAACGTGACTGATCATGCAGAGATCACGTAAATGATCATGCACTGTTCACGTGACTGATCATGTACTGATCACGTGACTGATCATGCACTGACCACGTGGCTATCATGCTCTGCTCACGTGGCTGATCATGCAACGATCACGTAGCAACCATGTACTGGTCACGTGACTGATCATGCACTGATCACGTAATTGATCCTGCACTGATCACGTGGCTCATCATGCACTGATCACGTGGCTGATCACACATGTATCACGTGACTGATCATGCACTGATCCCGTGGCTTCATGCACTGATCACGTGGCTGTCATGCACTGATCACGTGGATATCATGCACTGATCACGTGGCTGATCACACACGTATCACATAACTGATCATGCACTGATCACGTGACTATCATGCACTGATCACGTGGCTATCATGCACTGATCACGTGGCTGATCAGGCCATGATCACGTAGCTACCATGTACTGGTCACGTGACTGATCATGCACTGATCACGTAATTGATCATGCACTGATCACGTGGCTGATCATGCACTGATCACGTGGCTGATCATACACTGATCACGTAACTGATCATGCACTGATCACGTGACTGATCATGCACTGATCACGTGGCTATCATGCACTGATCACTTGGCTGACATACACTGATCACGTGCCTGGTCATGAACTGATCACGTGGCTGATCATGCACTGATCACGTGACTGATCATGCACTGATCACGTGTCTGATCATGCACTGGTCACGTGGCTATCATGCACTGCTCACGTGGCTGATCATGCCATGAACACGCAGCTACCATGTACTGGTCACGTGACTGATCATGCACTGATCACGTGACTGATCATGCACTGATCACGTGGCTATCATGAACTACTCAAGTGGCTGATCATGCAATGATCATGTAGCTACCATGTACAGGTCACGTGAATGATCATACACCCATCAGGTGACTGATCATGCACTGATCACGTGGCTATCATGCACGGATCACGAGACTGGTCATGCACTGTTCACGTCCATATCATGCACTGATCACATGACTGCCCGTGCACTGATCACGTGGATGATCATACACTAATCTTGTGACAGATCATGCACTGATCACGTGGCTGATCATGCACTGATACCGTGACTGAGCATGGACTGATCACATGACTATCATGTAGTGATCACGTGACTTAATGGCGCTGATCATGTGACTGATCATGCGCTGATCATGTTTGCTATCATACACTGATCATGTGCCTCTGGAGGCAATAAACAAAGAGCTGAGTAGGCACGAATCAAACAGTCAGCAGGCAATAATCATGGAACTCAGGTGTGAGGAATCATGCTGCTCAGCTGGCAATAATCAAGCAGCTGAGCAGGCAGGAATTACGCAGCACAGCTGGCAATTGTCAAGCAGATGACAGGCAGGAATCGTGCAGCTCAGCTGGCAATTGTCAAGCAGATGAGCAGACAGTAATCACGCAGCTCAGCAGGCCCAGATCACGTGACTGAGCATGCACTGTTCACGTGGCTGATCATACACTGATCACGTGATGATCATGCACTGATCACTTGGATATCATGCACTGATCACGTGGCTGATCATACACTGTTCACGTGTCTGACCATGCACTGATCACGTGGCTGATCATACACTGCTCACGTAACTGATCATGCACTGATCACGTGGCTATCATGCACTGATCACGTGGCTGAACATGCACTGTTCACGTGGCTGATCACACACCTGTCACGTGACATATCATGCACTGATCACGTGGCACTCATGCACTGATCACGTGGCTGATCATACTCTGCTCACGTAACTCATGCACACATCACGTGCCTATCATGCACTGCTCACGTGGCTCGTCATGGAATGATCACGAGCAACCATATACTGGTAACGTGACTGATCATGCAAAGATCACGTAAATGATCATGCACTGTTCACGTGACTGATCATGTACTGATCACGTGACTGATCATGCACTGACCACGTGGCTATCATGCTCTGCTCACGTGGCTGATCATGCAACGATCACGTAGCAACCATGTACTGGTCACGTGACTGATCATGCACTGATCACGTATTGATCCTGCACTGATCACGTGGCTCATCATGCACTGATCACGTGGCTGATCACACATGTATCACGTGACTGATCATGCACTGATCCCGTGGCTCTCATGCAGTGATCACGTGGCTGTCATGCACTGATCACGTGGATATCATGCACTGATCACGTGGCTGATCACACACGTATCACATGACTGATCATGCACTGATCACGTGGCTATCATGCACTGATCACGTGGCTATCATGCACTGATCATGTGGCTGATCAGGCAATGATCACGTAGCTACCATGTACTGGTCACGTGACTGATCATGCACTGATCACGTAATTGATCATGCACTGATCATGTGGCTGATCATGCACTGATCACGTGGCTGATCATACACTGATCACATAACTGATCATGCACTGATCACGTGACTGATCATGCACTGATCACGTGGCTATCATGCACTGATCACTTGGCTGACATACACTGATCACGTGCCTGGTCATGCACTGATCACGTGGCTGATCATGCACTGATCACGTGACTGATCATGCACTGATCTCGTGTCTGATCATGCACTGGTCACGTGGCTATCATGCACTGCTCACGTGGCTGATCATGCCATGATCACGCAGCTACCATGTACTGGTCACATGACTGATCATGCACTGATCACGTGACTGATCATGCAGTGATCACGTGGCTATCATGAACTACTCACGTGGCTGATCATGCAATGATCATGTAGCTACCATGTACAGGTCACGTGAATGATCATACACCCATCAGGTGACTGATCATGCACTGATCACGTGGCTATCATGCACTGATCACGAGACTGATCATGCACTGTTCACGTCTATATCATGCACTGATCACATGACTGCCCGTGCACTGATCGCGTGGATGATCATACACTAATCTTGTGACAGATCATGCACTGATCACGTGGCTGATCATGCACTGATACCGTGACTGAGCATGGACTGATCACATGACTATCATGTAGTGATCACGTGACTTAATGGCGCTGATCATGTGACTGATCATGCGCTGATCATGTTTGCTATCATACACTGATCATGTGCCTCTGGAGGCAATAAACAAAGAGCTGAGTAGGCACGAATCAAACAGTCAGCAGGCAATAATCATGGAACTCAGGTGTGAGGAATCATGCTGCTCAGCTGGCAATAATCAAGCAGCTGAGCAGGCAGGAATTACGCAGCACAGCTGGCAATTGTCAAGCAGATGACAGGCAGGAATCGTGCAGCTCAGCTGGCAATTGTCAAGCAGATGAGCAGACAGTAATCACGCAGCTCAGCAGGCCCAGATCACGTGACTGAGCATGCACTGTTCACGTGGCTGATCATACACTGATCACGTGATGATCATGCACTGATCACTTGGATATCATGCACTGATCACGTGGCTGATCATACACTGTTCACGTGTCTGACCATGCACTGATCACGTGGCTGATCATACACTGCTCACGTAACTGATCATGCACTGATCACGTGGCTATCATGCACTGATCACGTGGCTGAACATGCACTGTTCACGTGGCTGATCACACACCTGTCACGTGACATATCATGCACTGATCACGTGGCACTCATGCACTGATCACGTGGCTGATCATACTCTGCTCACGTAACTCATGCACACATCACGTGGCTATCATGCACTGCTCACGTGGCTCGTCATGGAATGATCACGTAGCAACCATATACTGGTAACGTGACTGATCATGCAAAGATCACGTAAATGATCATGCACTGTTCACGTGACTGATCATGTACTGATCACGTGACTGATCATGCACTGACCACGTGGCTATCATGCTCTGCTCACGTGGCTGATCGTGCAACGATCACGTAGCAACCATGTACTGGTCACGTGACTGATCATGCACTGATCACGTAATTGATCCTGCACTGATCACGTGGCTCATCATGCACTGATCACGTGGCTGATCACACATGTATCACGTGACTGATCATGCACTGATCCCGTGGCTCTCATGCACTGATCACGTGGCTGTCATGCACTGATCACGTGGATATCATGCACTGATCACGTGGCTGATCACACACGTATCACATGACTGATCATGCACTGATCACGTGGCTATCATGCACTGATCACGTGGCTATCATGCACTGATCACGTGGCTGATCAGGCTGATCACGTAGCTACCATGTACTGGTCACGTGACTGATCATGCACTGATCACGTGCTGATCATGCACTGATCACGTGGCTGATCATGCACTGATCACGTAACTGATCATGCACTGATCACGTGACTGATCATGCACTGATCACGTGGCTATCATGCACTGATCACTTGGCTGGTCATACACTGATCACGTGCCTGGTCATGCACTGATCACGTGGCTGATCATGCACTGATCACGTGACTGATCATGCACTGATCTCGTGTCTGATCATGCACTGATCACGTGGCTATCATGCACTGTCACGTGGCTGATCATGCCATGATCACGCAGCTACCATGTACTGGTCACATGACTGATCATGCACTGATCACGTGACTGATCATGCAGTGATCACGTGGCTATCATGAACTACTCACGTGGCTGATCATGCAATGATCATGTAGCTACCATACAGGTCACGTGAATGATCATACACCCATCAGGTGACTGATCATGCACTGATCACGTGGCTATCATGCACTGATCACGAGACTGATCATGCACTGTTCACGTCTATATCATGCACTGATCACATGACTGCCCGTGCACTGATCACGTGGATGATCATACACTAATCTTGTGACAGATCATGCACTGATCACGTGGCTGATCATGCACTGATACCGTGACTGAGCATGGACTGATCACATGACTATCATGTAGTGATCACGTGACTTAATGGCGCTGATCATGTGACTGATCATGCGCTGATCATGTTTGCTATCATACACTGATCATGTGCCTCTGGAGGCAATAAACAAAGAGCTGAGTAGGCACGAATCAAACAGTCAGCAGGCAATAATCATGGAACTCAGGTGTGAGGAATCATGCTGCTCAGCTGGCAATAATCAAGCAGCTGAGCAGGCAGGAATTACGCAGCACAGCTGGCAATTGTCAAGCAGATGACAGGCAGGAATCGTGCAGCTCAGCTGGCAATTGTCAAGCAGATGAGCAGACAGTAATCACGCAGCTCAGCAGGCCCAGATCACGTGACTGAGCATGCACTGTTCACGTGGCTGATCATACACTGATCACGTGATGATCATGCACTGATCACTTGGATATCATGCACTGATCACGTGGCTGATCATACACTGTTCACGTGTCTGACCATGCACTGATCACGTGGCTGATCATACACTGCTCACGTAACTGATCATGCACTGATCACGTGGCTATCATGCACTGATCACGTGGCTGAACATGCACTGTTCACGTGGCTGATCACACACCTGTCACGTGACATATCATGCACTGATCACGTGGCACTCATGCACTGATCACGTGGCTGATCATACTCTGCTCACGAACTCATGCACACATCACGTGGCTATCATGCACTGCTCACGTGGCTGATCATGGAATGATCACGTAGCAACCATATACTGGTAACGTGACTGATCATGCAAAGATCACGTAAATGATCATGCACTGTTCACGTGACTGATCATGTACTGATCACGTGACTGATCATGCACTGACCACGTGGCTATCATGCTCTGCTCACGTGGCTGATCATGCAACGATCACGTAGCAACCATGTACTGGTCACGTGACTGATCATGCACTGATCACGTAATTGATCCTGCACTGATCACGTGGCTCATCATGCACTGATCACGTGGCTGATCACACATGTATCACGTGACTGATCATGCACTGATCCCGTGGCTCTCATGCAGTGATCACGTGGCTGTCATGCACTGATCACGTGGATATCATGCACTGATCATGTGGCTGATCACACACGTATCACATGACTGATCATGCACTGATCACGTGGCTATCATGCACTGATCACGTGGCTATCATGCACTGATCTGTGGCTGATCATGCACTGATCACGTAGCTACCATGCACTGATCACGTGACTGATCATGCACTGATCACGTGGCTGATCATGCACTGATCACGTGGCTGATCATACACTGATCACATAACTGATCATGCACTGATCACGTGACTGATCATGCACTGATCACGTGGCTATCATGCACTGATCACTTGGCTGGACATACACTGATCACGTGCCTGGTCATGCACTGATCACGTGGCTGATCATGCACTGATCACGTGACTGATCATGCACTGATCACGTGGCTGATCATGCACTGATCACGTGGCTATCATGCACTGATCACGTGGCTGATCACACACGATCACGTGACTGATCATGCACTGATCACGTGGCTATCATGCACTGATCACGAGACTGATCATGCACTGTTCACGTCTATATCATGCACTGATCACATGACTGCCCGTGCACTGATCACGTGGATGATCATACACTAATCTTGTGACAGATCATGCACTGATCACGTGGCTGATCATGCACTGATACCGTGACTGAGCATGGACTGATCACATGACTATCATGTAGTGATCACGTGACTTAATGGCGCTGATCATGTGACTGATCATGCGCTGATCATGTTTGCTATCATACACTGATCATGTGCCTCTGGAGGCAATAAACAAAGAGCTGAGTAGGCACGAATCAAACAGTCAGCAGGCAATAATCATGGAACTCAGGTGTGAGGAATCATGCTGCTCAGCTGGCAATAATCAAGCAGCTGAGCAGGCAGGAATTACGCAGCACAGCTGGCAATTGTCAAGCAGATGACAGGCAGGAATCGTGCAGCTCAGCTGGCAATTGTCAAGCAGATGAGCAGACAGTAATCACGCAGCTCAGCAGGCCCTGATCACGTGACTGAGCATGCACTGTTCACGTGGCTGATCATACACTGATCACGTGATGATCATGCACTGATCACTTGGATATCATGCACTGATCACGTGGCTGATCATACACTGTTCACGTGTCTGACCATGCACTGATCACGTGGCTGATCATACACTGCTCACGTAACTGATCATGCACTGATCACGTGGCTATCATGCACTGATCACGTGGCTGAACATGCACTGTTCACGTGGCTGATCACACACCTGTCACGTGACATATCATGCACTGATCACGTGGCACTCATGCACTGATCACGTGGCTGATCATACTCTGCTCACGTAACTCATGCACACATCACGTGGCTATCATGCACTGCTCACGTGGCTCGTCATGGAATGATCACGTAGCAACCATATACTGGTCACGTGACTGATCATGCAAAGATCACGTAAATGATCATGCACTGTTCACGTGACTGATCATGTACTGATCACGTGACTGATCATGCACTGATCACGTGGCTATCATGCTCTGCTCACGTGGCTGATCATGCAACGATCACGTAGCAACCATGTACTGGTCACGTGACTGATCATGCACTGATCACGTAATTGATCCTGCACTGATCACGTGGCTCATCATGCACTGATCACGTGGCTGATCACACATGTATCACGTGACTGATCATGCACTGATCACGTGGCTCTCATGCACTGATCACGTGGCTGTCATGCACTGATCACGTGGATATCATGCACTGATCACGTGGCTGATCACACACGTATCACATGACTGATCATGCACTGATCACGTGGCTATCATGCACTGATCACGTGGCTATCATGCACTGATCACGTGGCTGATCAGGCAATGATCACGTAGCTACCATGTACTGGTCACGTGACTGATCATGCACTGATCACGTAATTGATCATGCACTGATCACGTGGCTGATCATGCACTGATCACGTGGCTGATCATACACTGATCACATAACTGATCATGCACTGATCACGTGACTGATCATGCACTGATCACGTGGCTATCATGCACTGATCACTTGGCTGGACATACACTGATCACGTGCTGGTCATGCACTGATCACGTGGCTGATCATGCACTGATCACGTGACTGATCATGCACTGATCACGTGTCTGATCATGCACTGATCACGTGGCTATCATGCACTGCTCACGTGGCTGATCATGCCATGATCACGCAGCTACCATGTACTGGTCACATGACTGATCATGCACTGATCACGTGACTGATCATGCAGTGATCACGTGGCTATCATGCACTACTCACGTGGCTGATCATGCAATGATCATGTAGCTACCATGTACAGGTCACGTGAATGATCATACACCCATCAGGTGACTGATCATGCACTGATCACGTGGCTATCATGCACTGATCACGAGACTGATCATGCACTGATCACGTCTATATCATGCACTGATCACATGACTGCCCATGCACTGATCACGTGGATGATCATACACTAATCTTGTGACAGATCATGCACTGATCACGTGGCTGATCATGCACTGATACCGTGACTGAGCATGGACTGATCACATGACTATCATGTAGTGATCACGTGACTTAATGGCGCTGATCATGTGACTGATCATGCGCTGATCATGTTTGCTATCATACACTGATCATGTGCCTCTGGAGGCAATAAACAAAGAGCTGAGTAGGCACGAATCAAACAGTCAGCAGGCAATAATCATGGAACTCAGGTGTGAGGAATCATGCTGCTCAGCTGGCAATAATCAAGCAGCTGAGCAGGCAGGAATTACGCAGCACAGCTGGCAATTGTCAAGCAGATGACAGGCAGGAATCGTGCAGCTCAGCTGGCAATTGTCAAGCAGATGAGCAGACAGTAATCACGCAGCTCAGCAGGCCCAGATCACGTGACTGAGCATGCACTGTTCACGTGGCTGATCATACACTGATCACGTGATGATCATGCACTGATCACTTGGATATCATGCACTGATCACGTGGCTGATCATACACTGCTCACGTAACTGATCATGCACTGATCACGTGGCTATCATGCACTGATCACGTGGCTGATCATGCACTGTTCACGTGGCTGATCACACACCTGTCACGTGACATATCATGCACTGATCACGTGGCACTCATGCACTGATCACGTGGCTGATCATACTCTGCTCACGTAACTCATGCACACATCACGTGGCTATCATGCACTGCTCACGTGGCTGTCATGGAATGATCACGTAGCAACCATATACTGGTCACGTGACTGATCATGCAAAGATCACGTAAATGATCATGCACTGTTCACGTGACTGATCATGTACTGATCACGTGACTGATCATGCACTGATCACGTGGCTATCATGCACTCTCACGTGGCTGATCATGCAACGATCACGTAGCAACCATGTACTGGTCACGTGACTGATCATGCACTGATCACGTAATTGATCATGCACTGATCACGTGGCTCATCATGCACTGATCACGTGGCTGATCACACATGTATCACGTGACTGATCATGCACTGATCACGTGGCTATCATGCACTGATCACGTGGCTGATCATGCACTGATCACGTGGATATCATGCACTGATCACGTGGCTGATCACACACGTATCACATGACTGATCATGCACTGATCACGTGGCTATCATGCACTGATCACGTGGCTATCATGCACTGATCACGTGGCTGATCATGCAATGATCACGTAGCTACCATGTACTGGTCACGTGACTGATCATGCACTGATCACGTAACTGATCATGCACTGATCACGTGGCTGATCATGCACTGATCACGTGGCTGATCATGCACTGATCACATAACTGATCATGCACTGATCACGTGACTGATCATGCACTGATCACGTGGCTATCATGCACTGATCACGACTGATCATGCACTGTTCACGTCTATATCATGCACTGATCACATGACTGCCCATGCACTGATCACGTGGATGATCATACACTAATCTTGTGACAGATCATGCACTGATCACGTGGCTGATCATGCACTGATACCGTGACTGAGCATGGATTGATCACATGACTATCATGAAGTGATCACGTGACTTAATGGCGCTGACCATGTGACTGATCATGCGCTGATCATGTTTGCTATCATACACTGATCATGTGCCTCTGGAGGCAATAAACAAAGAGCTGAGTAGGCACGAATCAAACAGTCAGCAGGCAATAATCATGGAACTCAATGTGAGGAATCATGCTGCTCAGCTGGCAATAATCAAGCAGCTGAGCAGGCAGGAATTACACAGCACAGCTGGCACTTGTCAAGCAGATGACAGGCAGGAATCGTGCAGCTCAGCTGGCAATTGTCAAGCAGATGAGCAGACAGTAATCACGCAGCTCAGCAGGCCCTGATCACGTGACTGAGCATGCACTGTTCACGTGGCTGATCATACACTGATCACGTGATGATCATGCACTGATCACGTGGCTATCATGCACTGATCACGTGGCTGATCATGCACTGTTCACGTGGCTGATCACACACCTGTCACGTGAAATATCATGCACTGATCACGTGGCACTCATGCACTGATCACGTGGCTGATCATACACTGATCACGTAACTCATGCACACATCACGTGGCTATCATGCACTGCTCACGTGGCTCGTTATGGAATGATCACGTAGCAACCATATACTGGTCACGTGACTGATCATGCAAAGATCACGTAAATGATCATGCACTGTTCACGTGACTGATCATGCACTGATCACGTGACTGATCATGCACTGATCACGTGGCTATCATGCACTGCTCACGTGGCTGATCATGCAACGATCACGTAGCAACCATGTACTGGTCACGTGACTGATCATGCACTGATCACGTAATTGATCATGCACTGATCACGTGGCTCATCATGCACTGATCACGTGGCTGATCACACATGTATCACGTGACTGATCATGCACTGATCCCGTGGCTATCATGCACTGATCACGTGGCTGTCATGCACTGATCACGTGGATATCATGCACTGATCACGTGGCTGATCACACACGTATCACGTGACTGATCATGCACTGATCACGTGGCTATCATGCACTGATCACGTGGTGATCATGCACTGATCATGTGGCTGATCAGGCATGATCACGTAGCTACCATGTACTGGTCACGTGACTGATCATGCACTGATCACGTAATTGATCATGAACTGATCATGTGGCTGATCATGCACTGATCACGTGGCTGATCATGCACTGATCACGTAACTGATCATGCACTGATCACGTGACTGATCATGCACTGATCACGTGGCTATCATGCACTGATCACTTGGCTGGACATACACTGATCACGTGCCTGATCATGCACTGATCACGTGGCTGATCATGCACTGATCACGTGACTGATCATGCACTGATCACGTGACTGATCATGCACTGATCACGTGGCTATCATGCACTGCTCACGTGGCTGATCATGCCATGATCACGCAGCTACCATGTACTCGTCACATGACTGATCATGCACTGATCACGTGACTGATCATGCAGTGATCACGTGGCTATCATGCACTACTCACGTGGCTGATCATGCAATGATCATGTAGCTACCATGTACAGGTCACGTGAATGATCATACACCCATCAGGTGACTGATCATGCACTGATCACGTGGCTATCATGCACGGATCACGAGACTGGTCATGCACTGTTCACGTCTATATCATGCACTGATCACATGACTGCCCGTGCACTGATCACGTGGATGATCATACACTAATCTTGTGACAGATCATGCACTGATCACGTGGCTGATCATGCACTGATACCGTGACTGAGCATGGACTGATCACATGACTATCATGTAGTGATCACGTGACTTAATGGCGCTGATCATGTGACTGATCATGCGCTGATCATGTTTGCTATCATACACTGATCATGTGCCTCTGGAGGCAATAAACAAAGAGCTGAGTAGGCACGAATCAAACAGTCAGCAGGCAATAATCATGGAACTCAGGTGTGAGGAATCATGCTGCTCAGCTGGCAATAATCAAGCAGCTGAGCAGGCAGGAATTACGCAGCACAGCTGGCAATTGTCAAGCAGATGACAGGCAGGAATCGTGCAGCTCAGCTGGCAATTGTCAAGCAGATGAGCAGACAGTAATCACGCAGCTCAGCAGGCCCAGATCACGTGACTGAGCATGCACTGTTCACGTGGCTGATCATACACTGATCACGTGATGAACATGCACTGATCACTTGGATATCATGCACTGATCACGTGGCTGATCATACACTCTTCACGTGTCTGACCATGCACTGATCACGTGGGTGATCATACACTGCTCACGTAACTGATCATGCACTGATCACGTGGCTATCATGCACTGATCACGTGGCTGAACATGCACTGTTCACGTGGCTGATCACACACCTGTCACGTGACATATCATGCACTGATCACGTGGCACTCATGCACTGATCACGTGGCTGATCATACTCTGCTCACGTAACTCATGCACACATCACGTGGCTATCATGCACTGCTCACGTGGCTCGTCATGGAATGATCACGTAGCAACCATATACTGGTAACGTGACTGATCATGCAAAGATCACGTAAATGATCATGCACTGTTCCCGTGACTGATCATGTACTGATCACGTGACTGATCATGCACTGACCACGTGGCTATCATGCTCTGCTCACGTGGCTGATCATGCAGCGATCACGTAGCAACCATGTACTGGTCACGTGACTGATCATGCACTGATCACGTAATTGATCCTGCACTGATCACGTGGCTCATCATGCACTGATCACGTGGCTGATCACACATGTATCACGTGACTGATCATGCACTGATCCCGTGGCCTCATGCACTGATCACGTGGCTGTCATGCACTGATCACGTGGATATCATGCACTGATCACGTGGCTGATCACACACGTATCACATGACTGATCATGCACTGATCACGTGGCTATCATGCACTGATCACGTGGCTATCATGCACTGATCACGTGGCTGATCAGGCAATGATCACGTAGCTACCATGTACTGGTCACGTGACTGATCATGCACTGATCACGTAATTGATCATGCACTGATCATGTGGCTGATCATGCACTGATCACGTGGCTGATCATACACTGATCACATAACTGATCATGCACTGATCACGTGACTGATCATGCACTGATCACGTGGCTATCATGCACTGATCACTTGGCTGGACATACACTGATCACGTGCCTGGTCATGCACTGATCACGTGGCTGATCATGCACTGATCACGTGACTGATCATGCACTGATCTCGTGTCTGATCATGCACTGATCACGTGGCTATCATGCACTGCTCACGTGGCTGATCATGCCATGATCACGCACCTACCATGTACTGGTCACATGACTGATCATGCACTGATCACGTGACTGATCATGCAGTGATCACGTGGCTATCATGACTACTCACGTGGCTGATCATGCAATGATCATGTAGCTACCATGTACAGGTCACGTGAATGATCATACACCCATCAGGTGACTGATCATGCACTGATCACGTGGCTATCATGCACTGATCACGAGACTGATCATGCACTGTTCACGTCTATATCATGCACTGATCACATGACTGCCCGTGCACTGATCACGTGGATGATCATACACTAATCTTGTGACAGATCATGCACTGATCACGTGGCTGATCATGCACTGATACCGTGACTGAGCATGGACTGATCACATGACTATCATGTAGTGATCACGTGACTTAATGGCGCTGATCATGTGACTGATCATGCGCTGATCATGTTTGCTATCATACACTGATCATGTGCCTCTGGAGGCAATAAACAAAGAGCTGAGTAGGCACGAATCAAACAGTCAGCAGGCAATAATCATGGAACTCAGGTGTGAGGAATCATGCTGCTCAGCTGGCAATAATCAAGCAGCTGAGCAGGCAGGAATTACGCAGCACAGCTGGCAATTGTCAAGCAGATGACAGGCAGGAATCGTGCAGCTCAGCTGGCAATTGTCAAGCAGATGAGCAGACAGTAATCACGCAGCTCAGCAGGCCCAGATCACGTGACTGAGCATGCACTGTTCACGTGGCTGATCATACACTGATCACGTGATGATCATGCACTGATCACTTGGATATCATGCACTGATCACGTGGCTGATCATACACTGTTCACGTGTCTGACCATGCACTGATCACGTGGCTGATCATACACTGCTCACGTAACTGATCATGCACTGATCACGTGGCTATCATGCACTGATCACGTGGCTGAACATGCACTGTTCACGTGGCTGATCACACACCTGTCACGTGACATATCATGCACTGATCACGTGGCACTCATGCACTGATCACGTGGCTGATCATACTCTGCTCACGTAACTCATGCACACATCACGTGGCTATCATGCACTGCTCACGTGGCTCGTCATGGAATGATCACGTAGCAACCATATACTGGTAACGTGACTGATCATGCAAAGATCACGTAAATGATCATGCACTGTTCACGTGACTGATCATGTACTGATCACGTGACTGATCATGCACTGACCACGTGGCTATCATGCTCTGCTCACGTGGCTGATCATGCAACGATCACGTAGCAACCATGTACTGGTCACGTGACTGATCATGCACTGATCACGTAATTGATCCTGCACTGATCACGTGGCTCATCATGCACTGATCACGTGGCTGATCACACATGTATCACGTGACTGATCATGCACTGATCCCGTGGCTCTCATGCACTGATCACGTGGCTGTCATGCACTGATCACGTGGATATCATGCACTGATCACGTGGCTGATCACACACGTATCACATGACTGATCATGCACTGATCACGTGGCTATCATGCACTGATCACGTGGCTATCATGCACTGATCACGTGGCTGATCAGGCAATGATCACGTAGCTACCATGTACTGTCACGTGACTGATCATGCACTGATCATGTGGCTGATCATGCACTGATCACGTGGCTGATCATACACTGATCACATAACTGATCATGCACTGATCACGTGACTGATCATGCACTGATCACGTGGCTATCATGCACTGATCACTTGGCTGGACATACACTGATCACGTGCCTGGTCATGCACTGATCACGTGGCTGATCATGCACTGATCACGTGACTGATCATGCACTGATCTCGTGTCTGATCATGCACTGATCACGTGGCTATCATGCACTGCTCACGTGGCTGATCATGCCATGATCACGCAGCTACCATGTACTGGTCACATGACTGATCATGCACTGATCACGTGACTGATCATGCACTGATCACGTGGCTATCATGAACTACTCACGTGGCTGATCATGCAATGATCATGTAGCTACCATGTACAGGTCACGTGAATGATCATACACCCATCAGGTGACTGATCATGCACTGATCACGTGGCTATCATGCACTGATCACGAGACTGATCATGCACTGTTCACGTCTATATCATGCACTGATCACATGACTGCCCGTGCACTGATCACGTGGATGATCATACACTAATCTTGTGACAGATCATGCACTGATCACGTGGCTGATCATGCACTGATACCGTGACTGAGCATGGACTGATCACATGACTATCATGTAGTGATCACGTGACTTAATGGCGCTGATCATGTGACTGATCATGCGCTGATCATGTTTGCTATCATACACTGATCATGTGCCTCTGGAGGCAATAAACAAAGAGCTGAGTAGGCACGAATCAAACAGTCAGCAGGCAATAATCATGGAACTCAGGTGTGAGGGATCATGCTGCTCAGCTGGCAATAATCAAGCAGCTGAGCAGGCAGGAATTACGCAGCACAGCTGGCAATTGTCAAGCAGATGACAGGCAGGAATCGTGCAGCTCAGCTGGCAATTGTCAAGCAGATGAGCAGACAGTAATCACGCAGCTCAGCAGGCCCAGATCACGTGACTGAGCATGCACTGTTCACGTGGCTGATCATACACTGATCACGTGATGATCATGCACTGATCACTTGGATATCATGCACTGATCACGTGGCTGATCATACACTGTTCACGTGTCTGACCATGCACTGATCACGTGGCTGATCATACACTGCTCACGTAACTGATCATGCACTGATCACGTGGCTATCATGCACTGATCACGTGGCTGAACATGCACTGTTCACGTGGCTGATCACACACCTGTCACGTGACATATCATGCACTGATCACGTGGCACTCATGCACTGATCACGTGGCTGATCATACTCTGCTCACGTAACTCATGCACACATCACGTGGCTATCATGCACTGCTCACGTGGCTCGTCATGGAATGATCACGTAGCAACCATATACTGGTCACGTGACTGATCATGCACTGATCACGTAAATGATCATGCACTGATCACGTGACTGATCATGCACTGATCACGTGACTGATCATGCACTGATCACGTGGCTATCATGCACTGCTCACGTGGCTGATCATGCAACGATCACGTAGCAACCATGTACTGGTCACGTGACTGATCATGCACTGATCACGTAATTGATCCTGCACTGATCACGTGGCTCATCATGCACTGATCACGTGGCTGATCACACATGTATCACGTGACTGATCATGCACTGATCACGTGGCTCTCATGCACTGATCACGTGGCTGTCATGCACTGATCACGTGGATATCATGCACTGATCACGTGGCTGATCACACACGTATCACATGACTGATCATGCACTGATCACGTGGCTATCATGCACTGATCACGTGGCTATCATGCACTGATCACGTGGCTGATCATGCATGATCACGTAGCTATCATGCACTGATCACGTGACTGATCATGCACTGATCACGTGGCTGATCATGCACTGATCACGTGGCTGATCATGCACTGATCACGTGACTGATCATGCACTGATCACGTGACTGATCATGCACTGATCACGTGGCTATCATGCACTGATCACGTGGCTGATCATGCACTGATCACGTGGCTGATCATGCACTGATCACGTGGCTGATCATGCACTGATCACGTGACTGATCATGCACTGATCACGTGGCTGATCATGCACTGATCACGTGGATATCATGCACTGATCACGTGGCTGATCACACACTGATCACATGACTGATCATGCACTGATCACGTGGCTATCATGCACTGATCACGTGGCTGATCATGCAATGATCACGTAGCTACCATGTACTGGTCACGTGACTGATCATGCACTGATCACGTAATTGATCATGCACTGATCACGTGGCTGATCATGCACTGATCACGTGGCTGATCATGCACTGATCACGTGACTGATCATGCACTGATCACGTGACTGATCATGCACTGATCACGTGGCTATCATGCACTGATCACGTGGCTGATCATGCACTGATCACGTGGCTGATCATGCACTGATCACGTGACTGATCATGCACTGATCACGTGACTGATCATGCACTGATCACGTGGCTATCATGCACTGCTCACGTGGCTGATCATGCCATGATCACGCAGCTACCATGTACTGGTCACATGACTGATCATGCACTGATCACGTGACTGATCATGCAGTGATCACGTGGCTATCATGCACTACTCACGTGGCTGATCATGCAATGATCATGTAGCTACCATGTACAGGTCACGTGAATGATCATACACCCATCAGGTGACTGATCATGCACTGATCACGTGGCTATCATGCACTGATCACGAGACTGATCATGCACTGATCACGTCTATATCATGCACTGATCACATGACTGCCATGCACTGATCACGTGGATGATCATACACTAATCTTGTGACAGATCATGCACTGATCACGTGGCTGATCATGCACTGATACCGTGACTGAGCATGGACTGATCACATGACTATCATGTAGTGATCACGTGACTTAATGGCGCTGATCATGTGACTGATCATGCGCTGATCATGTTTGCTATCATACACTGATCATGTGCCTCTGGAGGCAATAAACAAAGAGCTGAGTAGGCACGAATCAAACAGTCAGCAGGCAATAATCATGGAACTCAGGTGTGAGGAATCATGCTGCTCAGCTGGCAATAATCAAGCAGCTGAGCAGGCAGGAATTACGCAGCACAGCTGGCAATTGTCAAGCAGATGACAGGCAGGAATCGTGCAGCTCAGCTGGCAATTGTCAAGCAGATGAGCAGACAGTAATCACGCAGCTCAGCAGGCCCAGATCACGTGACTGAGCATGCACTGTTCACGTGGCTGATCATACACTGATCACGTGATGATCATGCACTGATCACTTGGATATCATGCACTGATCACGTGGCTGATCATACACTGTTCACGTGTCTGACCATGCACTGATCACGTGGCTGATCATACACTGCTCACGTAACTGATCATGCACTGATCACGTGGCTATCATGCACTGATCACGTGGCTGAACATGCACTGTTCACGTGGCTGATCACACACCTGTCACGTGACATATCATGCACTGATCACGTGGCACTCATGCACTGATCACGTGGCTGATCATACTCTGCTCACGTAACTCATGCACACATCACGTGGCTATCATGCACTGCTCACGTGGCTCGTCATGGAATGATCACGTAGCAACCATATACTGGTCACGTGACTGATCATGCAAAGATCACGTAAATGATCATGCACTGTTCACGTGACTGATCATGTACTGATCACGTGACTGATCATGCACTGATCACGTGGCTATCATGCTCTGCTCACGTGGCTGATCATGCAACGATCACGTAGCAACCATGTACTGGTCACGTGACTGATCATGCACTGATCACGTAATTGATCATGCACTGATCACGTGGCTCATCATGCACTGATCACGTGGCTGATCACACATGTATCACGTGACTGATCATGCACTGATCACGTGGCTCTCATGCACTGATCACGTGGCTGTCATGCACTGATCACGTGGATATCATGCACTGATCACGTGGCTGATCACACACGTATCACATGACTGATCATGCACTGATCACGTGGCTATCATGCACTGATCACGTGGCTATCATGCACTGATCACGTGGCTGATCATGCAATGATCACGTAGCTATCATGCACTGTCACGTGACTGATCATGCACTGATCACGTAATTGATCATGCACTGATCACGTGGCTGATCATGCACTGATCACGTGGCTGATCATGCACTGATCACATAACTGATCATGCACTGATCACGTGACTGATCATGCACTGATCACGTGGCTATCATGCACTGATCAGACTGATCATGCACTGATCACGTCTATATCATGCACTGATCACATGACTGCCCATGCACTGCTGTGACAGATCATGCACTGATCACGTGGCTGATCATGCACTGATACCGTGACTGAGCATGGACTGATCACATGACTATCATGTAGTGATCACGTGACTTAATGGCGCTGATCATGTGACTGATCATGCGCTGATCATGTTTGCTATCATACACTGATCATGTGCCTCTGGAGGCAATAAACAAAGAGCTGAGTAGGCACGAATCAAACAGTCAGCAGGCAATAATCATGGAACTCAGGTGTGAGGAATCATGCTGCTCAGCTGGCAATAATCAAGCAGCTGAGCAGGCAGGAATTACGCAGCACAGCTGGCAATTGTCAAGCAGATGACAGGCAGGAATCGTGCAGCTCAGCTGGCAATTGTCAAGCAGATGAGCAGACAGTAATCACGCAGCTCAGCAGGCCCTGATCACGTGACTGAGCATGCACTGTTCACGTGGCTGATCATACACTGATCACGTGATGATCATGCACTGATCACGTGGCTATCATGCACTGATCACGTGGCTGATCATGCACTGTTCACGTGGCTGATCACACACTGATCACGTGACATATCATGCACTGATCACGTGGCATCATGCACTGATCACGTGGCTGATCATACTGCTCACGTAACTCATGCACACATCACGTGGCTATCATGCACTGATCACGTGGCTCGTCATGCAATGATCACGTAGCAACCATATACTGGTCACGTGACTGATCATGCAGATCACGTAAATGATCATGCACTGTTCACGTGACTGATCATGCACTGATCACGTGACTGATCATGCACTGATCACGTGGCTATCATGCACTGATCACGTGGCTGATCATGCAACGATCACGTAGCAACCATGTACTGGTCACGTGACTGATCATGCACTGATCACGTAATTGATCATGCACTGATCACGTGGCTCATCATGCACTGATCACGTGGCTGATCACACATGTATCACGTGACTGATCATGCACTGATCACGTGGCTCTCATGCACTGATCACGTGGCTGTCATGCACTGATCACGTGGATATCATGCACTGATCACGTGGCTGATCACACACGTATCACATGACTGATCATGCACTGATCACGTGGCTATCATGCACTGATCACGTGGCTATCATGCACTGATCATGTGGCTGATCATGCAATGATCACGTAGCTACCATGTACTGGTCACGTGACTGATCATGCACTGATCACGTAATTGATCATGCACTGATCACGTGGCTGATCATGCACTGATCACGTGGCTGATCATACACTGATCACATAACTGATCATGCACTGATCACGTGACTGATCATGCACTGATCACGTGGCTATCATGCACTGATCACTTGGCTGGACATACACTGATCACGTGCCTGGTCATGCACTGATCACGTGGCTGATCATGCACTGATCACGTGACTGATCATGCACTGATCTCGTGTCTGATCATGCACTGATCACGTGGCTATCATGCACTGCTCACGTGGCTGATCATGCCATGATCACGCAGCTACCATGTACTGGTCACATGACTGATCATGCACTGATCACGTGACTGATCATGCAGTGATCACGTGGCTATCATGAACTACTCACGTGGCTGATCATGCAATGATCATGTAGCTACCATGTACAGGTCACGTGAATGATCATACACCCATCAGGTGACTGATCATGCACTGATCACGTGGCTATCATGCACTGATCACGAGACTGATCATGCACTGTTCACGTCTATATCATGCACTGATCACATGACTGCCCATGCACTGATCACGTGGATGATCATACACTAATCTTGTGACAGATCATGCACTGATCACGTGGCTGATCATGCACTGATACCGTGACTGAGCATGGACTGATCACATGACTATCATGTAGTGATCACGTGACTTAATGGCGCTGATCATGTGACTGATCATGCGCTGATCATGTTTGCTATCATACACTGATCATGTGCCTCTGGAGGCAATAAACAAAGAGCTGAGTAGGCACGAATCAAACAGTCAGCAGGCAATAATCATGGAACTCAGGTGTGAGGAATCATGCTGCTCAGCTGGCAATAATCAAGCAGCTGAGCAGGCAGGAATTACGCAGCACAGCTGGCAATTGTCAAGCAGATGACAGGCAGGAATCGTGCAGCTCAGCTGGCAATTGTCAAGCAGATGAGCAGACAGTAATCACGCAGCTCAGCAGGCCCAGATCACGTGACTGAGCATGCACTGTTCACGTGGCTGATCATACACTGATCACGTGATGATCATGCACTGATCACTTGGATATCATGCACTGATCACGTGGCTGATCATACACTGTTCACGTGTCTGACCATGCACTGATCACGTGGCTGATCATACACTGCTCACGTAACTGATCATGCACTGATCACGTGGCTATCATGCACTGATCACGTGGCTGAACATGCACTGTTCACGTGGCTGATCACACACCTGTCACGTGACATATCATGCACTGATCACGTGGCACTCATGCACTGATCACGTGGCTGATCATACTCTGCTCACGTAACTCATGCACACATCACGTGGCTATCATGCACTGCTCACGTGGCTCGTCATGGAATGATCACGTAGCAACCATATACTGGTAACGTGACTGATCATGCAAAGATCACGTAAATGATCATGCACTGTTCACGTGACTGATCATGTACTGATCACGTGACTGATCATGCACTGACCACGTGGCTATCATGCTCTGCTCACGTGGCTGATCATGCAACGATCACGTAGCAACCATGTACTGGTCACGTGACTGATCATGCACTGATCACGTAATTGATCCTGCACTGATCACGTGGCTCATCATGCACTGATCACGTGGCTGATCACACATGTATCACGTGACTGATCATGCACTGATCCCGTGGCTCTCATGCACTGATCACGTGGCTGTCATGCACTGATCACGTGGATATCATGCACTGATCACGTGGCTGATCACACACGTATCACATGACTGATCATGCACTGATCACGTGGCTATCATGCACTGATCACGTGGCTATCATGCACTGATCACGTGGCTGATCATGCAATGATCACGTAGCTACCATGTACTGGTCACGTGACTGATCATGCACTGATCACGTAATTGATCATGCACTGATCATGTGGCTGATCATGCACTGATCACGTGGCTGATCATGCACTGATCACATAACTGATCATGCACTGATCACGTGACTGATCATGCACTGATCACGTGGCTATCATGCACTGATCACTTGGCTGACATGCACTGATCACGTGCCTGATCATGCACTGATCACGTGGCTGATCATGCACTGATCACGTGACTGATCATGCACTGATCTCGTGTCTGATCATGCACTGATCACGTGGCTATCATGCACTGCTCACGTGGCTGATCATGCCATGATCACGCAGCTACCATGTACTGGTCACATGACTGATCATGCACTGATCACGTGACTGATCATGCAGTGATCACGTGGCTATCATGAACTACTCACGTGGCTGATCATGCAATGATCATGTAGCTACCATGTACAGGTCACGTGAATGATCATACACCCATCAGGTGACTGATCATGCACTGATCACGTGGCTATCATGCACTGATCACGAGACTGATCATGCACTGTTCACGTCTATATCATGCACTGATCACATGACTGCCCGTGCACTGATCACGTGGATGATCATACACTAATCTTGTGACAGATCATGCACTGATCACGTGGCTGATCATGCACTGATACCGTGACTGAGCATGGACTGATCACATGACTATCATGTAGTGATCACGTGACTTAATGGCGCTGATCATGTGACTGATCATGCGCTGATCATGTTTGCTATCATACACTGATCATGTGCCTCTGGAGGCAATAAACAAAGAGCTGAGTAGGCACGAATCAAACAGTCAGCAGGCAATAATCATGGAACTCAGGTGTGAGGAATCATGCTGCTCAGCTGGCAATAATCAAGCAGCTGAGCAGGCAGGAATTACGCAGCACAGCTGGCAATTGTCAAGCAGATGACAGGCAGGAATCGTGCAGCTCAGCTGGCAATTGTCAAGCAGATGAGCAGACAGTAATCACGCAGCTCAGCAGGCCCAGATCACGTGACTGAGCATGCACTGTTCACGTGGCTGATCATACACTGATCACGTGATGATCATGCACTGATCACTTGGATATCATGCACTGATCACGTGGCTGATCATACACTGTTCACGTGTCTGACCATGCACTGATCACGTGGCTGATCATACACTGCTCACGTAACTGATCATGCACTGATCACGTGGCTATCATGCACTGATCACGTGGCTGAACATGCACTGTTCACGTGGCTGATCACACACCTGTCACGTGACATATCATGCACTGATCACGTGGCACTCATGCACTGATCACGTGGCTGATCATACTCTGCTCACGTAACTCATGCACACATCACGTGGCTATCATGCACTGCTCACGTGGCTCGTCATGGAATGATCACGTAGCAACCATATACTGGTCACGTGACTGATCATGCAAAGATCACGTAAATGATCATGCACTGTTCACGTGACTGATCATGTACTGATCACGTGACTGATCATGCACTGATCACGTGGCTATCATGCTCTGCTCACGTGGCTGATCATGCAACGATCACGTAGCAACCATGTACTGGTCACGTGACTGATCATGCACTGATCACGTAATTGATCCTGCACTGATCACGTGGCTCATCATGCACTGATCACGTGGCTGATCACACATGTATCACGTGACTGATCATGCACTGATCACGTGGCTCTCATGCACTGATCACGTGGCTGTCATGCACTGATCACGTGGATATCATGCACTGATCACGTGGCTGATCACACACGTATCACATGACTGATCATGCACTGATCACGTGGCTATCATGCACTGATCACGTGGCTATCATGCACTGATCACGTGGCTGATCAGGCAATGATCACGTAGCTACCATGTACTGGTCACGTGACTGATCATGCACTGATCACGTAATTGATCATGCACTGATCATGTGGCTGATCATGCACTGATCACGTGGCTGATCATACACTGATCACATAACTGATCATGCACTGATCACGTGACTGATCATGCACTGATCACGTGGCTATCATGCACTGATCACTTGGCTGGACATACACTGATCACGTGCCTGTCATGCACTGATCACGTGGCTGATCATGCACTGATCACGTGACTGATCATGCACTGATCACGTGTCTGATCATGCACTGATCACGTGGCTATCATGCACTGCTCACGTGGCTGATCATGCCATGATCACGCAGCTACCATGTACTGGTCACATGACTGATCATGCACTGATCACGTGACTGATCATGCAGTGATCACGTGGCTATCATGCACTACTCACGTGGCTGATCATGCAATGATCATGTAGCTACCATGTACAGGTCACGTGAATGATCATACACCCATCAGGTGACTGATCATGCACTGATCACGTGGCTATCATGCACTGATCACGTGACTGATCATGCACTGATCACGTCTATATCATGCACTGATCACATGACTGCCCATGCACTGATCACGTGGATGATCATACACTAATCTTGTGACAGATCATGCACTGATCACGTGGCTGATCATGCACTGATACCGTGACTGAGCATGGACTGATCACATGACTATCATGTAGTGATCACGTGACTTAATGGCGCTGATCATGTGACTGATCATGCGCTGATCATGTTTGCTATCATACACTGATCATGTGCCTCTGGAGGCAATAAACAAAGAGCTGAGTAGGCACGAATCAAACAGTCAGCAGGCAATAATCATGGAACTCAGGTGTGAGGAATCATGCTGCTCAGCTGGCAATAATCAAGCAGCTGAGCAGGCAGGAATTACGCAGCACAGCTGGCAATTGTCAAGCAGATGACAGGCAGGAATCGTGCAGCTCAGCTGGCAATTGTCAAGCAGATGAGCAGACAGTAATCACGCAGCTCAGCAGGCCCAGATCACGTGACTGAGCATGCACTGTTCACGTGGCTGATCATACACTGATCACGTGATGATCATGCACTGATCACTTGGATATCATGCACTGATCACGTGGCTGATCATACACTGTTCACGTGTCTGACCATGCACTGATCACGTGGCTGATCATACACTGATCACGTAACTGATCATGCACTGATCACGTGGCTATCATGCACTGATCACGTGGCTGAACATGCACTGTTCACGTGGCTGATCACACACCTGTCACGTGACATATCATGCACTGATCACGTGGCACTCATGCACTGATCACGTGGCTGATCATACTCTGCTCACGTAACTCATGCACACATCACGTGGCTATCATGCACTGCTCACGTGGCTCGTCATGGAATGATCACGTAGCAACCATATACTGGTCACGTGACTGATCATGCAAAGATCACGTAAATGATCATGCACTGTTCACGTGACTGATCATGTACTGATCACGTGACTGATCATGCACTGATCACGTGGCTATCATGCACTGCTCACGTGGCTGATCATGCAACGATCACGTAGCAACCATGTACTGGTCACGTGACTGATCATGCACTGATCACGTAATTGATCATGCACTGATCACGTGGCTCATCATGCACTGATCACGTGGCTGATCACACATGTATCACGTGACTGATCATGCACTGATCACGTGGCTCTCATGCACTGATCACGTGGCTGTCATGCACTGATCACGTGGATATCATGCACTGATCACGTGGCTGATCACACACGTATCACATGACTGATCATGCACTGATCACGTGGCTATCATGCACTGATCACGTGGCTATCATGCACTGATCACGTGGCTGATCAGGCAATGATCACGTAGCTACCATGTACTGGTCACGTGACTGATCATGCACTGATCACGTAATTGATCATGCACTGATCATGTGGCTGATCATGCACTGATCACGTGGCTGATCATACACTGATCACATAACTGATCATGCACTGATCACGTGACTGATCATGCACTGATCACGTGGCTATCATGCACTGATCACTTGGCTGGACATACACTGATCACGTGCCTGGTCATGCACTGATCACGTGGCTGATCATGCACTGATCACGTGACTGATCATGCACTGATCTCGTGTCTGATCATGCACTGATCACGTGGCTATCATGCACTGCTCACGTGGCTGATCATGCCATGATCACGCAGCTACCATGTACTGGTCACATGACTGATCATGCACTGATCACGTGACTGATCATGCAGTGATCACGTGGCTATCATGAACTACTCACGTGGCTGATCATGCAATGATCATGTAGCTACCATGTACAGGTCACGTGAATGATCATACACCCATCAGGTGACTGATCATGCACTGATCACGTGGCTATCATGCACTGATCACGAGACTGATCATGCACTGTTCACGTCTATATCATGCACTGATCACATGACTGCCATGCACTGATCACGTGGATGATCATACACTAATCTTGTGACAGATCATGCACTGATCACGTGGCTGATCATGCACTGATACCGTGACTGAGCATGGACTGATCACATGACTATCATGTAGTGATCACGTGACTTAATGGCGCTGATCATGTGACTGATCATGCGCTGATCATGTTTGCTATCATACACTGATCATGTGCCTCTGGAGGCAATAAACAAAGAGCTGAGTAGGCACGAATCAAACAGTCAGCAGGCAATAATCATGGAACTCAGGTGTGAGGAATCATGCTGCTCAGCTGGCAATAATCAAGCAGCTGAGCAGGCAGGAATTACGCAGCACAGCTGGCAATTGTCAAGCAGATGACAGGCAGGAATCGTGCAGCTCAGCTGGCAATTGTCAAGCAGATGAGCAGACAGTAATCACGCAGCTCAGCAGGCCCAGATCACGTGACTGAGCATGCACTGTTCACGTGGCTGATCATACACTGATCACGTGATGATCATGCACTGATCACTTGGATATCATGCACTGATCACGTGGCTGATCATACACTGTTCACGTGTCTGACCATGCACTGATCACGTGGCTGATCATACACTGCTCACGTAACTGATCATGCACTGATCACGTGGCTATCATGCACTGATCACGTGGCTGAACATGCACTGTTCACGTGGCTGATCACACACCTGTCACGTGACATATCATGCACTGATCACGTGGCACTCATGCACTGATCACGTGGCTGATCATACTCTGCTCACGTAACTCATGCACACATCACGTGGCTATCATGCACTGCTCACGTGGCTCGTCATGGAATGATCACGTAGCAACCATATACTGGTAACGTGACTGATCATGCAAAGATCACGTAAATGATCATGCACTGTTCACGTGACTGATCATGTACTGATCACGTGACTGATCATGCACTGATCACGTGGCTATCATGCTCTGCTCACGTGGCTGATCATGCAACGATCACGTAGCAACCATGTACTGGTCACGTGACTGATCATGCACTGATCACGTAATTGATCCTGCACTGATCACGTGGCTCATCATGCACTGATCACGTGGCTGATCACACATGTATCACGTGACTGATCATGCACTGATCACGTGGCTCTCATGCACTGATCACGTGGCTGTCATGCACTGATCACGTGGATATCATGCACTGATCACGTGGCTGATCACACACGTATCACATGACTGATCATGCACTGATCACGTGGCTATCATGCACTGATCACGTGGCTATCATGCACTGATCACGTGGCTGATCAGGCAATGATCACGTAGCTACCATGTACTGGTCACGTGACTGATCATGCACTGATCACGTAATTGATCATGCACTGATCATGTGGCTGATCATGCACTGATCACGTGGCTGATCATACACTGATCACATAACTGATCATGCACTGATCACGTGACTGATCATGCACTGATCACGTGGCTATCATGCACTGATCACTTGGCTGACATACACTGATCACGTGCCTGGTCATGCACTGATCACGTGGCTGATCATGCACTGATCACGTGACTGATCATGCACTGATCACGTGTCTGATCATGCACTGATCACGTGGCTATCATGCACTGCTCACGTGGCTGATCATGCCATGATCACGCAGCTACCATGTACTGGTCACATGACTGATCATGCACTGATCACGTGACTGATCATGCAGTGATCACGTGGCTATCATGAACTACTCACGTGGCTGATCATGCAATGATCATGTAGCTACCATGTACAGGTCACGTGAATGATCATACACCCATCAGGTGACTGATCATGCACTGATCACGTGGCTATCATGCACTGATCACGAGACTGATCATGCACTGTTCACGTCTATATCATGCACTGATCACATGACTGCCCATGCACTGATCACGTGGATGATCATACACTAATCTTGTGACAGATCATGCACTGATCACGTGGCTGATCATGCACTGATACCGTGACTGAGCATGGACTGATCACATGACTATCATGTAGTGATCACGTGACTTAATGGCGCTGATCATGTGACTGATCATGCGCTGATCATGTTTGCTATCATACACTGATCATGTGCCTCTGGAGGCAATAAACAAAGAGCTGAGTAGGCACGAATCAAACAGTCAGCAGGCAATAATCATGGAACTCAGGTGTGAGGAATCATGCTGCTCAGTGGCAATAATCAAGCAGCTGAGCAGGCAGGAATTACGCAGCACAGCTGGCAATTGTCAAGCAGATGACAGGCAGGAATCGTGCAGCTCAGCTGGCAATTGTCAAGCAGATGAGCAGACAGTAATCACGCAGCTCAGCAGGCCCAGATCACGTGACTGAGCATGCACTGTTCACGTGGCTGATCATACACTGATCACGTGATGATCATGCACTGATCACTTGGATATCATGCACTGATCACGTGGCTGATCATACACTGTTCACGTGTCTGACCATGCACTGATCACGTGGCTGATCATACACTGCTCACGTAACTGATCATGCACTGATCACGTGGCTATCATGCACTGATCACGTGGCTGAACATGCACTGTTCACGTGGCTGATCACACACCTGTCACGTGACATATCATGCACTGATCACGTGGCACTCATGCACTGATCACGTGGCTGATCATACTCTGCTCACGTAACTCATGCACACATCACGTGGCTATCATGCACTGCTCACGTGGCTCGTCATGGAATGATCACGTAGCAACCATATACTGGTCACGTGACTGATCATGCAAAGATCACGTAAATGATCATGCACTGTTCACGTGACTGATCATGTACTGATCACGTGACTGATCATGCACTGATCACGTGGCTATCATGCTATGCTCACGTGGCTGATCATGCAACGATCACGTAGCAACCATGTACTGGTCACGTGACTGATCATGCACTGATCACGTAATTGATCATGCACTGATCACGTGGCTCATCATGCACTGATCACGTGGCTGATCACACATGATCACGTGACTGATCATGCACTGATCACGTGGCTATCATGCACTGATCACGTGGCTGTCATGCACTGATCACGTGGATATCATGCACTGATCACGTGGCTGATCACACACGTATCACATGACTGATCATGCACTGATCACGTGGCTATCATGCACTGATCACGTGGCTATCATGCACTGATCACGTGGCTGATCATGCACTGATCACGTAGCTACCATGCACTGGTCACGTGACTGATCATGCACTGATCACGTGACTGATCATGCACTGATCACGTGGCTGATCATGCACTGATCACGTGGCTGATCATGCACTGATCACGTAACTGATCATGCACTGATCACGTGACTGATCATGCACTGATCACGTGGCTATCATGCACTGATCACGAGACTGATCATGCACTGATCACGTCTATATCATGCACTGATCACATGACTGCCCATGCACTGATCACGTGGATGATCATACACTAATCTTGTGACAGATCATGCACTGATCACGTGGCTGATCATGCACTGATACCGTGACTGAGCATGGACTGATCACATGACTATCATGTAGTGATCACGTGACTTAATGGCGATGATCATGTGACTGATCATGCGCTGATCATGTTTACTATCATACACTGATCATGTGCCTCTGGAGGCAATAAACAAAGAGCTGAGTAGGCACGAATCAAACAGTCAGCAGGCAATAATCATGGAACTCAGCTGTGAGGAATCATGCTGCTCAGCTGGCAATAATCAAGCAGCTGAGCAGGCAGGAATTACGCAGCACAGCTGGCAATTGTCAAGCAGATGACAGGCAGGAATCGTGCAGCTCAGCTGGCAATTGTCAAGCAGATGAGCAGACAGTAATCACGCAGCTCAGCAGGCCCAGATCACGTGACTGAGAATGCACTGTTCACGTGGCTGATCATACACTGATCACGTGATGATCATGCACTGATCACTTGGATATCATGCACTGATCACGTGGCTGATCATACACTGTTCACGTGTCTGACCATGCACTGATCACGTGGCTGATCATACACTGCTCACGTAACTGATCATGCACTGATCACGTGGCTATCATGCACTGATCACGTGGCTGAACATGCACTGTTCACGTGGCTGATCACACACCTGTCACGTGACATATCATGCACTGATCACGTGGCACTCATGCACTGATCACGTGGCTGATCATACTCTGCTCACGTAACTCATGCACACATCACGTGGCTATCATGCACTGCTCACGTGGCTCGTCATGGAATGATCACGTAGCAACCATATACTGGTCACGTGACTGATCATGCAAAGATCACGTAAATGATCATGCACTGTTCACGTGACTGATCATGTACTGATCACGTGACTGATCATGCACTGATCACGTGGCTATCATGCTCTGCTCACGTGGCTGATCATGCAACGATCACGTAGCAACCATGTACTGGTCACGTGACTGATCATGCACTGATCACGTAATTGATCCTGCACTGATCACGTGGCTCATCATGCACTGATCACGTGGCTGATCACACATGTATCACGTGACTGATCATGCACTGATCACGTGGCTCTCATGCACTGATCACGTGGCTGTCATGCACTGATCACGTGGATATCATGCACTGATCACGTGGCTGATCACACACGTATCACATGACTGATCATGCACTGATCACGTGGCTATCATGCACTGATCACGTGGCTATCATGCACTGATCACGTGGCTGATCAGGCAATGATCACGTAGCTACCATGTACTGGTCACGTGACTGATCATGCACTGATCACGTAATTGATCATGCACTGATCATGTGGCTGATCATGCACTGATCACGTGGCTGATCATACACTGATCACATAACTGATCATGCACTGATCACGTGACTGATCATGCACTGATCACGTGGCTATCATGCACTGATCACTTGGCTGACATACACTGATCACGTGCCTGTCATGCACTGATCACGTGGCTGATCATGCACTGATCACGTGACTGATCATGCACTGATCTCGTGTCTGATCATGCACTGATCACGTGGCTATCATGCACTGCTCACGTGGCTGATCATGCCATGATCACGCAGCTACCATGTACTGGTCACATGACTGATCATGCACTGATCACGTGACTGATCATGCAGTGATCACGTGGCTATCATGAACTACTCACGTGGCTGATCATGCAATGATCATGTAGCTACCATGTACAGGTCACGTGAATGATCATACACCCATCAGGTGACTGATCATGCACTGATCACGTGGCTATCATGCACTGATCACGAGACTGATCATGCACTGTTCACGTCTATATCATGCACTGATCACATGACTGCCCGTGCACTGATCACGTGGATGATCATACACTAATCTTGTGACAGATCATGCACTGATCACGTGGCTGATCATGCACTGATACCGTGACTGAGCATGGACTGATCACATGACTATCATGTAGTGATCACGTGACTTAATGGCGCTGATCATGTGACTGATCATGCGCTGATCATGTTTGCTATCATACACTGATCATGTGCCTCTGGAGGCAATAAACAAAGAGCTGAGTAGGCACGAATCAAACAGTCAGCAGGCAATAATCATGGAACTCAGGTGTGAGGAATCATGCTGCTCAGCTGGCAATAATCAAGCAGCTGAGCAGGCAGGAATTACGCAGCACAGCTGGCAATTGTCAAGCAGATGACAGGCAGGAATCGTGCAGCTCAGCTGGCAATTGTCAAGCAGATGAGCAGACAGTAATCACGCAGCTCAGCAGGCCCAGATCACGTGACTGAGCATGCACTGTTCACGTGGCTGATCATACACTGATCACGTGATGATCATGCACTGATCACTTGGATATCATGCACTGATCACGTGGCTGATCATACACTGTTCACGTGTCTGACCATGCACTGATCACGTGGCTGATCATACACTGCTCACGTAACTGATCATGCACTGATCACGTGGCTATCATGCACTGATCACGTGGCTGAACATGCACTGTTCACGTGGCTGATCACACACCTGTCACGTGACATATCATGCACTGATCACGTGGCACTCATGCACTGATCACGTGGCTGATCATACTCTGCTCACGTAACTCATGCACACATCACGTGGCTATCATGCACTGCTCACGTGGCTCGTCATGGAATGATCACGTAGCAACCATATACTGGTCACGTGACTGATCATGCAAAGATCACGTAAATGATCATGCACTGTTCACGTGACTGATCATGTACTGATCACGTGACTGATCATGCACTGATCACGTGGCTATCATGCTCTGCTCACGTGGCTGATCATGCAACGATCACGTAGCAACCATGTACTGGTCACGTGACTGATCATGCACTGATCACGTAATTGATCATGCACTGATCACGTGGCTCATCATGCACTGATCACGTGGCTGATCACACATGTATCACGTGACTGATCATGCACTGATCACGTGGCTCTCATGCACTGATCACGTGGCTGTCATGCACTGATCACGTGGATATCATGCACTGATCACGTGGCTGATCACACACGTATCACATGACTGATCATGCACTGATCACGTGGCTATCATGCACTGATCACGTGGCTATCATGCACTGATCACGTGGCTGATCATGCACTGATCACGTAGCTACCATGCACTGGTCACGTGACTGATCATGCACTGATCACGTGGCTGATCATGCACTGATCACGTGGCTGATCATGCACTGATCACGTGGCTGATCATACACTGATCACGTAACTGATCATGCACTGATCACGTGACTGATCATGCACTGATCACGTGGCTATCATGCACTGATCACGAGACTGATCATGCACTGATCACGTCTATATCATGCACTGATCACATGACTGCCCATGCACTGATCACGTGGATGATCATACACTAATCATGTGACAGATCATGCACTGATCACGTGGCTGATCATGCACTGATACCGTGACTGAGCATGGACTGATCACATGACTATCATGTAGTGATCACGTGACTTAATGGCGCTGATCATGTGACTGATCATGCGCTGATCATGTTTGCTATCATACACTGATCATGTGCCTCTGGAGGCAATAAACAAAGAGCTGAGTAGGCACGAATCAAACAGTCAGCAGGCAATAATCATGGAACTCAGGTGTGAGGAATCATGCTGCTCAGCTGGCAATAATCAAGCAGCTGAGCAGGCAGGAATTACGCAGCACAGCTGGCAATTGTCAAGCAGATGACAGGCAGGAATCGTGCAGCTCAGCTGGCAATTGTCAAGCAGATGAGCAGACAGTAATCACGCAGCTCAGCAGGCCCTGATCACGTGACTGAGCATGCACTGTTCACGTGGCTGATCATACACTGATCACGTGATGATCATGCACTGATCACGTGGCTATCATGCACTGATCACGTGGCTGATCATGCACTGTTCACGTGGCTGATCACACACTGTCACGTGACTATCATGCACTGATCACGTGGCACTCATGCACTGATCACGTGGCTGATCATACTCTGCTCACGTAACTCATGCACACATCACGTGGCTATCATGCACTGCTCACGTGGCTCGTCATGCAATGATCACGTAGCAACCATATACTGGTAACGTGACTGATCATGCACTGATCACGTAAATGATCATGCACTGTTCACGTGACTGATCATGCACTGATCACGTGACTGATCATGCACTGATCACGTGGCTATCATGCACTGCTCACGTGGCTGATCATGCAACGATCACGTAGCAACCATGTACTGGTCACGTGACTGATCATGCACTGATCACGTAATTGATCATGCACTGATCACGTGGCTCATCATGCACTGATCACGTGGCTGATCACACATGATCACGTGACTGATCATGCACTGATCACGTGGCTATCATGCACTGATCACGTGGCTGTCATGCACTGATCACGTGGATATCATGCACTGATCACGTGGCTGATCACACACGTATCACATGACTGATCATGCACTGATCACGTGGCTATCATGCACTGATCACGTGGCTATCATGCACTGATCACGTGGCTGATCATGCATGATCACGTAGCTACCATGTACTGGTCACGTGACTGATCATGCACTGATCACGTAATTGATCATGCACTGATCACGTGGCTGATCATGCACTGATCACGTGGCTGATCATACACTGATCACGTGACTGATCATGCACTGATCACGTGGCTATCATGCACTGATCACTTGGCTGACATGCACTGATCACGTGCCTGGTCATGCACTGATCACGTGGCTGATCATGCACTGATCACGTGACTGATCATGCACTGATCACGTGTCTGATCATGCACTGATCACGTGGCTATCATGCACTGCTCACGTGGCTGATCATGCCATGATCACGCAGCTACCATGTACTGGTCACATGACTGATCATGCACTGATCACGTGACTGATCATGCAGTGATCACGTGGCTATCATGCACTACTCACGTGGCTGATCATGCAATGATCATGTAGCTACCATGTACAGGTCACGTGAATGATCATACACCCATCAGGTGACTGATCATGCACTGATCACGTGGCTATCATGCACTGATCACGAGACTGATCATGCACTGATCACGTCTATATCATGCACTGATCACATGACTGCCCATGCACTGATCACGTGGATGATCATACACTAATCTTGTGACAGATCATGCACTGATCACGTGGCTGATCATGCACTGATACCGTGACTGAGCATGGACTGATCACATGACTATCATGTAGTGATCACGTGACTTAATGGCGCTGATCATGTGACTGATCATGCGCTGATCATGTTTGCTATCATACACTGATCATGTGCCTCTGGAGGCAATAAACAAAGAGCTGAGTAGGCACGAATCAAACAGTCAGCAGGCAATAATCATGGAACTCAGGTGTGAGGAATCATGCTGCTCAGCTGGCAATAATCAAGCAGCTGAGCAGGCAGGAATTACGCAGCACAGCTGGCAATTGTCAAGCAGATGACAGGCAGGAATCGTGCAGCTCAGCTGGCAATTGTCAAGCAGATGAGCAGACAGTAATCACGCAGCTCAGCAGGCCCAGATCACGTGACTGAGCATGCACTGTTCACGTGGCTGATCATACACTGATCACGTGATGATCATGCACTGATCACTTGGATATCATGCACTGATCACGTGGCTGATCATACACTGTTCACGTGTCTGACCATGCACTGATCACGTGGCTGATCATACACTGCTCACGTAACTGATCATGCACTGATCACGTGGCTATCATGCACTGATCACGTGGCTGAACATGCACTGTTCACGTGGCTGATCACACACCTGTCACGTGACATATCATGCACTGATCACGTGGCACTCATGCACTGATCACGTGGCTGATCATACTCTGCTCACGTAACTCATGCACACATCACGTGGCTATCATGCACTGCTCACGTGGCTCGTCATGGAATGATCACGTAGCAACCATATACTGGTCACGTGACTGATCATGCAAAGATCACGTAAATGATCATGCACTGTTCACGTGACTGATCATGTACTGATCACGTGACTGATCATGCACTGATCACGTGGCTATCATGCTCTGCTCACGTGGCTGATCATGCAACGATCACGTAGCAACCATGTACTGGTCACGTGACTGATCATGCACTGATCACGTAATTGATCCTGCACTGATCACGTGGCTCATCATGCACTGATCACGTGGCTGATCACACATGTATCACGTGACTGATCATGCACTGATCACGTGGCTCTCATGCACTGATCACGTGGCTGTCATGCACTGATCACGTGGATATCATGCACTGATCACGTGGCTGATCACACACGTATCACATGACTGATCATGCACTGATCACGTGGCTATCATGCACTGATCACGTGGCTATCATGCACTGATCACGTGGCTGATCATGCAATGATCACGTAGCTACCATGTACTGGTCACGTGACTGATCATGCACTGATCACGTAATTGATCATGCACTGATCACGTGGCTGATCATGCACTGATCACGTGGCTGATCATGCACTGATCACATAACTGATCATGCACTGATCACGTGACTGATCATGCACTGATCACGTGGCTATCATGCACTGATCACGTGGCTGATCATACACTGATCACGTGACTGATCATGCACTGATCACGTGGCTGATCATGCACTGATCACGTGACTGATCATGCACTGATCACGTGACTGATCATGCACTGATCACGTGGCTATCATGCACTGATCACGTGGCTGATCATGCATGATCACGCAGCTACCATGCACTGATCACGTGACTGATCATGCACTGATCACGTGGCTGATCATGCACTGATACCGTGACTGAGCATGGACTGATCACATGACTATCATGTAGTGATCACGTGACTTAATGGCGCTGATCATGTGACTGATCATGCGCTGATCATGTTTGCTATCATACACTGATCATGTGCCTCTGGAGGCAATAAACAAAGAGCTGAGTAGGCACGAATCAAACAGTCAGCAGGCAATAATCATGGAACTCAGGTGTGAGGAATCATGCTGCTCAGCTGGCAATAATCAAGCAGCTGAGCAGGCAGGAATTACGCAGCACAGCTGGCAATTGTCAAGCAGATGACAGGCAGGAATCGTGCAGCTCAGCTGGCAATTGTCAAGCAGATGAGCAGACAGTAATCACGCAGCTCAGCAGGCCCAGATCACGTGACTGAGCATGCACTGATCACGTGGCTGATCATGCACTGATCACGTGGCTGATCATGCACTGATCACGTGGCTGATCATGCACTGATCACGTGACTGATCATGCACTGATCACGTGGCATCATGCACTGATCACGTGGCTGATCATACACTGATCACGTAACTGATCATGCACTGATCACGTGGCTGATCATGCACTGATCACGTGGCTGATCACACACTGTCACGTGACTATCATGCACTGATCACGTGGCACTCATGCACTGATCACGTGGCTGATCATACACTGCTCACGTAACTGATCATGCACTGATCACGTGGCTATCATGCACTGATCACGTGGCTGATCATGCACTGATCACGTGGCTGATCACACACCTGTCACGTGACTATCATGCACTGATCACGTGGCATCATGCACTGATCACGTGGCTGATCATGCACTGATCACGTGACTGATCATGCACTGATCACGTGGCTGATCATGCACTGACACGTGGCTATCATGCACTGCTCACGTGGCTGATCATGCAACGATCACGTAGCAACCATGTACTGGTCACGTGACTGATCATGCACTGATCACGTAATTGATCATGCACTGATCACGTGGCTCATCATGCACTGATCACGTGGCTGATCACACATGTATCACGTGACTGATCATGCACTGATCACGTGGCTATCATGCACTGATCACGTGGCTGTCATGCACTGATCACGTGGCTATCATGCACTGATCACGTGGCTGATCGCACACGATCACATGACTGATCATGCACTGATCACGTGGCTATCATGCACTGATCACGTGGCTGATCATGCACTGATCACGTAGCTACCATGTACTGTCACGTGACTGATCATGCACTGATCACGTAACTGATCATGCACTGATCACGTGGCTGATCATGCACTGATCACGTGGCTATCATGCACTGATCACTTGGCTGACATACACTGATCACGTGCCTGGTCATGCACTGATCACGTGGCTGATCATGCACTGATCACGTGACTGATCATGCACTGATCACGTGTCTGATCATGCACTGATCACGTGGCTATCATGCACTGCTCACGTGGCTGATCATGCCATGATCACGCAGCTACCATGTACTGGTCACATGACTGATCATGCACTGATCACGTGACTGATCATGCAGTGATCACGTGGCTATCATGCACTACTCACGTGGCTGATCATGCAATGATCATGTAGCTACCATGTACAGGTCACGTGAATGATCATACACCCATCAGGTGACTGATCATGCACTGATCACGTGGCTATCATGCACTGATCACGAGACTGATCAAGCACTGATCACGTCTATATCATGCACTGATCACATGACTGCCCATGCACTGATCACGTGGATGATCATACACTAATCTTGTGACAGATCATGCACTGATCACGTGGCTGATCATGCACTGATACCGTGACTGAGCATGGACTGATCACATGACTATCATGTAGTGATCACGTGACTTAATGGCGCTGATCATGTGACTGATCATGCGCTGATCATGTTTGCTATCATACACTGATCATGTGCCTCTGGAGGCAATAAACAAAGAGCTGAGTAGGCACGAATCAAACAGTCAGCAGGCAATAATCATGGAACTCAGGTGTGAGGAATCATGCTGCTCAGCTGGCAATAATCAAGCAGCTGAGCAGGCAGGAATTACGCAGCACAGCTGGCAATTGTCAAGCAGATGACAGGCAGGAATCGTGCAGCTCAGCTGGCAATTGTCAAGCAGATGAGCAGACAGTAATCACGCAGCTCAGCAGGCCCAGATCACGTGACTGAGCATGCACTGTTCACGTGGCTGATCATACACTGATCACGTGATGATCATGCACTGATCACTTGGATATCATGCACTGATCACGTGGCTGATCATACACTGTTCACGTGTCTGACCATGCACTGATCACGTGGCTGATCATACACTGCTCACGTAACTGATCATGCACTGATCACGTGGCTATCATGCACTGATCACGTGGCTGAACATGCACTGTTCACGTGGCTGATCACACACCTGTCACGTGACATATCATGCACTGATCACGTGGCACTCATGCACTGATCACGTGGCTGATCATACTCTGCTCACGTAACTGATCATGCACTGATCACGTGGCTGATCATGCACTGATCACGTGGCTGATCATGCACTGATCACGTGACTATCATGCACTGATCACGTGGCATCATGCACTGATCACGTGGCTGATCATGCACTGATCACGTGACTGATCATGCACTGATCACGTGGCTGATCATGCACTGATCACGTGGCTGATCATGCACTGATCACGTGGCTGATCATGCACTGATCACGTGACTGATCATGCACTGATCACGTGGCATCATGCACTGATCACGTGGCTGATCATGCACTGATCACGTAACTGATCATGCACTGATCACGTGGCTATCATGCACTGATCACGTGGCTGATCATGCACTGATCACGTGGCTGATCACACACTGATCACGTGACTATCATGCACTGATCACGTGGCATCATGCACTGATCACGTGGCTGATCATACACTGATCACGTGACTCATGCACACATCACGTGGCTATCATGCACTGATCACGTGGCTGATCATGCAATGATCACGTAGCTACCATGTACTGGTCACGTGACTGATCATGCACTGATCACGTAACTGATCATGCACTGATCACGTGACTGATCATGCACTGATCACGTGACTGATCATGCACTGATCACGTGGCTATCATGCACTGATCACGTGGCTGATCATGCAACTGATCACGTAGCTACCATGTACTGGTCACGTGACTGATCATGCACTGATCACGTAACTGATCATGCACTGATCACGTGGCTGATCATGCACTGATCACGTGGCTGATCACACATGATCACGTGACTGATCATGCACTGATCACGTGGCTATCATGCACTGATCACGTGGCTGATCATGCACTGATCACGTGGATATCATGCACTGATCACGTGGCTGATCATGCACTGATCACGTGACTGATCATGCACTGATCACGTGGCTATCATGCACTGATCACGTGGCTATCATGCACTGATCACGTGGCTGATCATGCAATGATCACGTAGCTATCATGCACTGATCACGTGACTGATCATGCACTGATCACGTAACTGATCATGCACTGATCACGTGGCTGATCATGCACTGATCACGTGGCTGATCATGCACTGATCACGTGACTGATCATGCACTGATCACGTGACTGATCATGCACTGATCACGTGGCTATCATGCACTGATCACGTGGCTGATCATGCACTGATCACGTGACTGATCATGCACTGATCACGTGGCTGATCATGCACTGATCACGTGACTGATCATGCACTGATCACGTGGCTGATCATGCACTGATCACGTGGCTATCATGCACTGATCACGTGGCTGATCATGCATGATCACGCAGCTATCATGCACTGATCACGTGACTGATCATGCACTGATCACGTGACTGATCATGCACTGATCACGTCTATATCATGCACTGATCACATGACTGCCCATGCACTGATCACGTGGATGATCATACACTAATCACGTGACAGATCATGCACTGATCACGTGGCTGATCATGCACTGATACGTGACTGAGCATGGACTGATCACATGACTATCATGTAGTGATCACGTGACTTAATGGCACTGATCATGTGACTGATCATGCGCTGATCATGTTTGCTATCATACACTGATCATGTGCCTCTGGAGGCAATAAACAAAGAGCTGAGTAGGCACGAATCAAACAGTCAGCAGGCAATAATCATGGAACTCAGGTGTGAGGAATCATGCTGCTCAGCTGGCAATAATCAAGCAGCTGAGCAGGCAGGAATTACGCAGCACAGCTGGCAATTGTCAAGCAGATGACAGGCAGGAATCGTGCAGCTCAGCTGGCAATTGTCAAGCAGATGAGCAGACAGTAATCACGCAGCTCAGCAGGCCCTGATCACGTGACTGATCATGCACTGATCACGTGGCTGATCATACACTGATCACGTGACTGATCATGCACTGATCACGTGGCTGATCATGCACTGATCACGTAACTGATCATGCACTGATCACGTGGCTATCATGCACTGATCACGTGGCTGATCATGCACTGATCACGTGGCTGATCATGCACTGATCACGTGACTATCATGCACTGATCACGTGGACTCATGCACTGATCACGTGGCTGATCATGCACTGATCACGTGACTGATCATGCACTGATCACGTGGCTGATCATGCACTGATCACGTGGCTGATCATGCACTGTCACGTGACTGATCATGCACTGATCACGTGGCACTCATGCACTGATCACGTGGCTGATCATGCACTGATCACGTGACTGATCATGCACTGATCACGTGGCTATCATGCACTACTCACGTGGCTGATCATGCAATGATCATGTAGCTACCATGTACAGGTCACGTGAATGATCATACACCCATCAGGTGACTGATCATGCACTGATCACGTGGCTATCATGCACTGATCACGAGACTGATCATGCACTGATCACGTCTATATCATGCACTGATCACATGACTGCCCATGCACTGATCACGTGGATGATCATACACTAATCATGTGACAGATCATGCACTGATCACGTGGCTGATCATGCACTGATACCGTGACTGAGCATGGACTGATCACATGACTATCATGTAGTGATCACGTGACTTAATGGCGCTGATCATGTGACTGATCATGCGCTGATCATGTTTGCTATCATACACTGATCATGTGCCTCTGGAGGCAATAAACAAAGAGCTGAGTAGGCACGAATCAAACAGTCAGCAGGCAATAATCATGGAACTCAGGTGTGAGGAATCATGCTGCTCAGCTGGCAATAATCAAGCAGCTGAGCAGGCAGGAATTACGCAGCACAGCTGGCAATTGTCAAGCAGATGACAGGCAGGAATCGTGCAGCTCAGCTGGCAATTGTCAAGCAGATGAGCAGACAGTAATCACGCAGCTCAGCAGGCCCAGATCACGTGACTGAGCATGCACTGTTCACGTGGCTGATCATACACTGATCACGTGATGATCATGCACTGATCACTTGGATATCATGCACTGATCACGTGGCTGATCATACACTGTTCACGTGTCTGACCATGCACTGATCACGTGGCTGATCATACACTGCTCACGTAACTGATCATGCACTGATCACGTGGCTGATCATGCACTGATCACGTGGCTGATCATGCACTGATCACGTGGCTGATCATGCACTGATCACGTGGCTGATCATGCACTGATCACGTGACTGATCATGCACTGATCACGTGACTGATCATGCACTGATCACGTAACTGATCATGCACTGATCACGTGGCTGATCATGCACTGATCACGTGACTGATCATGCACTGATCACGTGGCTATCATGCACTGATCACGTGGCTGATCATGCACTGATCACGTAGCTACCATGTACTGGTCACGTGACTGATCATGCACTGATCACGTAATTGATCATGCACTGATCACGTGGCTGATCATGCACTGATCACGTGGCTGATCATGCACTGATCACGTGACTGATCATGCACTGATCACGTGGCTATCATGCACTGATCACGTGGCTGATCATGCACTGATCACGTGGCTATCATGCACTGATCACGTGGCTGATCATGCACTGATCACGTGACTGATCATGCACTGATCACGTGACTGATCATGCACTGATCACGTGGCTATCATGCACTGATCACGTGGCTGATCATGCACTGTCACGTGACTGATCATGCACTGATCACGTGACTGATCATGCACTGATCACGTGGCTATCATGCACTACTCACGTGGCTGATCATGCAATGATCATGTAGCTACCATGTACTGGTCACGTGACTGATCATACACCCATCAGGTGACTGATCATGCACTGATCACGTGGCTGATCATGCACTGATCACCTGCCTGATCATGCACTGATCACGTGACTGATCATGCACTGATCACATGGCTATCATGCACTGATCACCTGGCTGATCATGCACTGATCACGTGGCTGATCATGCACTGATACCGTGACTGAGCATGGACTGATCACATGACTATCATGTAGTGATCACGTGACTTAATGGCGCTGATCATGTGACTGATCATGCGCTGATCATGTTTGCTATCATACACTGATCATGTGCCTCTGGAGGCAATAAACAAAGAGCTGAGTAGGCACGAATCAAACAGTCAGCAGGCAATAATCATGGAACTCAGCTGTGAGGAATCATGCTGCTCAGCTGGCAATAATCAAGCAGCTGAGCAGGCAGGAATTACGCAGCACAGCTGGCAATTGTCAAGCAGATGACAGGCAGGAATCGTGCAGCTCAGCTGGCAATTGTCAAGCAGATGAGCAGACAGTAATCACGCAGCTCAGCAGGCCCAGATCACGTGACTGAGCATGCACTGTTCACGTGGCTGATCATACACTGATCACGTGATGATCATGCACTGATCACGTGACTGATCATGCACTGATCACGTGGCTGATCATACACTGTTCACGTGTCTGACCATGCACTGATCACGTGGCTGATCATACACTGCTCACGTAACTGATCATGCACTGATCACGTGGCTATCATGCACTGATCACGTGGCTGATCATGCACTGATCACGTGGCTATCATGCACTGATCACGTGACTGATCATGCACTGATCACGTGGCTGATCATGCACTGATCACGTGGCTGATCATGCACTGATCACGTGACTGATCATGCACTGATCACGTGGCTATCATGCACTGATCACGTGGCTGATCATGCACTGATCACGCAGCTACCATGTACTGGTCACGTGACTGATCATGCACTGATCACGTAACTGATCATGCACTGATCACGTGGCTGATCATGCACTGATCACGTGACTGATCATGCACTGATCACGTGGCTATCATGCACTGATCACGTGGCTGATCATGCACTGATCACGTAGCTACCATGTACTGGTCACGTGACTGATCATGCACTGATCACGTAATTGATCATGCACTGATCACGTGGCTGATCATGCACTGATCACGTGGCTGATCATGCACTGATCACGTGACTGATCATGCACTGATCACGTGGCTATCATGCACTGATCACGTGGCTGATCATGCACTGATCACGTGGCTGATCATGCACTGATCACGTGACTGATCATGCACTGATCACGTGACTGATCATGCACTGATCACGTGGCTATCATGCACTACTCACGTGGCTGATCATGGAATGATCATGTAGCTACCATGTACCGGTCACGTGACTGATCATACACCCATCAGGTGACTGATCATGCACTGATCACGTGGCTATCATGCACTGTTCACGTGGCTGATCATATACTGATCACCTGCCTGGTCATGCACAGATCACGTGACTAATCATGAACTGATCACGTAGCAGTCATTCACTGATCACCTGGCTGATCATGGACTGATCACGTGGCTGATCATGCACTGATTACGTGGCTATCATGCACTGATCACGTGGCTGATCATGCACTGATACCGTGACTGAGCATGGACTGATCACATGACTATCATGTAGTGATCACGTGACTTAATGGCTCTGATCATGTGACTGATCATGCGCTGATCATGTTTGCTATCATACACTGATCATGTGCCTCTGGAGGCAATAAACAAAGAGCTGAGTAGACACGAATCAAACAGTCAGCAGGCAATAATCATGGAACTCAGGTGTGAGGAATCATGCTGCTCAGCTGGCAATAATCAAGCAGCTGAGCAGGCAGGAATTACGCAGCACAGCTGGCAATTGTCAAGCAGATGACAGGCAGGAATCGTGCAGCTCAGCTGGCAATTGTCAAGCAGATGAGCAGACAGTAATCACGCAGCTCAGCAGGCCCTGATCACGTGACTGAGCATGCACTGTTCACGTGGCTATCATGCACTGCATACGTGGCTGATCATGCCATGATCACGCAGCTACCATGTACTGGTCACATGACTGATCATGCACTGATCACGTGACTGATCATGCAGTGATCACGTGGCTATCATGAACTACTCACGTGGCTGATCATGCAATGATCATGTAGCTACCATGTACAGGTCACGTGAATGATCATACACCCATCAGGTGACTGATCATGCACTGATCACGTGGCTATCATGCACTGATCACGAGACTGATCATGCACTGTTCACGTCTATATCATGCACTGATCACATGACTGCCCGTGCACTGATTACGTGGATGATCATACACTAATCTTGTGACAGATCATGCACTGATCACGTGGCTGATCATGCACTGATACCGTGACTGAGCATGGACTGATCACATGACTATCATGTAGTGATCACGTGACTTAATGGCGCTGATCATGTGACTGATCATGCGCTGATCATGTTTGCTATCATACACTGATCATGTGCCTCTGGAGGCAATAAACAAAGAGCTGAGTAGGCACGAATCAAACAGTCAGCAGGCAATAATCATGGAACTCAGGTGTGAGGAATCATGCTGCTCAGCTGGCAATAATCAAGCAGCTGAGCAGGCAGGAATTACGCAGCACAGCTGGCAATTGTCAAGCAGATGACAGGCAGGAATCGTGCAGCTCAGCTGGCAATTGTCAAGCAGATGAGCAGACAGGAATCACGCAGCTCAGCAGGCCCAGATCACGTGACTGAGCATGCACTGTTCACGTGGCTGATCATACACTGATCACGTGATGATCATGCACTGATCACTTGGATATCATGCACTGATCACGTTGCTGATCATACACTGTTCACGTGTCTGACCATGCACTGATAACGTGGCTGATCATACACTGCTCACGTAACTGATCATGCACTGATCACGTGGCTATCATGCACTGATCACGTGGCTGAACATGCACTGTTCACGTGGCTGATCACACACCTGTCACGTGACATATCATGCACTAATCACGTGGCACTCATGCACTGATCACGTGGCTGATCATACTCTGCTCACGTAACTCATGCACACATCACGTGGCTATCATGCACTGCTCACGTGGCTCGTCATGGAATGATCACGTAGCAACCATATACTGGTAACGTGACTGATCATGCAAAGATCACGTAAATGATCATGCACTGTTCACGTGACTGATCATGTACTGATCACGTGACTGATCATGCACTGACCACGTGGCTATCATGCTCTGCTCACGTGGCTGATCATGCAACGATCACGTAGCAACCATGTACTGGTCACGTGACTGATCATGCACTGATCACGTAATTGATCCTGCACTGATCACGTGGCTCATCATGCACTGATCACGTGACTGATCATGCACTTATAACGTGGCTATCATGCACTGCTCACGTGGCTGTTCATGCAATGATCACGTAGCTACCATGTACTGGTCACGTGAGTGATCATGCACTGATCACGTAATTGATCATGCACTGATCAGTTGACTTATCATGCACTGTTCACGTGACTGATCATGCACTGATCTCGTGGCTATCATGCACGGCTCATGTGGCTGATCATGCACTGATCACGTGGCTATCATGCACTGATCACATGGCTGGTCATACACTTGTCACGTGACTGATCATGCACAGATCACATGACTGATCATGCACTTATCACGTGACTGATCATGCACTGATCACGTGGCTATCATGCACTGATCACATGGCTGGTCATACACTGATCACGTGACTGATCATGCACAGATTACATGACTGATCATGCACTGATCACGTGGCTATCATGCACTACTCACGTGGCTGATTATGCAATGATCATGTAGCTACCATGTACCGGTTAGGTGACTGATCATACACACATCAGGTGACGGATCATGCACTGATCACGTGGCTGATCATACACTGATAACCTGCCTGGTCATGCACAGATCACCTGACAAATCATGAACTGATCACATAGCTATCATGAACTGCTCACCTTGCTGATCATGCCCTGATCACGTGGCTGATCATGCACTGATACCGTGACTCAGCATGGACTTATCACATGACTATCATGTAGTGATCACGTGACTTAGTGGCTCTGATCATGTGACTGATCATGCACTGATCATGTTTGCTAGCATACACTGATCGTGTTCCTCTGGAGGCAATAAACAAAGAGCTGAGTAGGCACGAATCAAACAGTCAGCAGGCAATAATCATGGAACTCAGGTGTGAGGAATCATGCTGCTCAGTTGGCAATAATCAAGCAGCTGAGCAGGCAGGAATTACACAGCACAGCTGGCAATTGTCAAGCAGATGACAGGCAGGAATCGTGCAGCTCAGCTGGCAATTGTTAAGCAGATGAGCAGACAGTAATCACGCAGCTCAGCAGGCCCAGATCACGTGACTTCGCATGCACTATTCACGTGTCTGTTCATACACTGATCACGTGATGAACATGCACTGATCACGTGACTGACCATGCACTGATCACGTGGCTGATCATACACTGTTCACGTGTCTGACCATGCACTGATCACGTGGCTGATCATACACTGCTCAGGTAACTGATCATGCACTGATCACGTGGCTATCATGCACTGATCACGTGGCTGATCATGAAATGATCACGCAGCTACCATGTACTGGTCACGTGACTGATAATGCACTGATCATGTGGCTGATCATGCACTGATCACGTGACTGATCATGCACTGATCACGTGAATGATCATGCACTGATAACGTGGCTATCATGCACTGATCACTTGGCTGGTCATACACTGATCACGCAGCTACCATGTACTGGTCACGTGACTGATCATGCACTGATGACATAACTGATCATGCACTGATCATGTGGCTGATCATGCACTGATCACTTGACTGATCATGCACTGATCACGTGACTTATCATGTACTGATCACATGGCTGGTCATACACTGATCACGCAGCTACCATGTACTGGTCACGTGAGTGATCATGCACTGACCACGTAATTGATCATGCACTGATCATGTGGCTGATCATGCACTGATCACGTGACTGCCCATGCACTGATCACGTGACTGATCATGCACTGATCACGTGGCTATCATGCACTGATCACATGGCTGGTCATACACTGATCACGTGCCTGGTCATGCACAGATTACATCACTGATCATGCACTGATCACGTCACTGATCATGCACTGATCACGTGGCTATCATGCACTACTCACGTGGCTGATCATGGAATGATCATGTAGCTACCATGTACCGTTCACGTGACTGATCATACACCCATCAGGTGACTGATCATGCACTGATCACGTGGCTATCATGCACTGTTCACGTGGCTGATCATATACTGATCACCTGCCTGATCATGCACAGATCACGTGACTAATCATGAACTGATCACGTAGCAGTCATTCACTGATCACCTGGCTGATCATGGACTGATCACGTGGCTATCATGCAATGATCACGTGGCTATCATGCACTGATCACGTGGCTGATCATGCACTGATACCGTGACTGAGCATGGACTGATCACATGACTATCATGTAGTGATCAGGTGACTTAATGGCGCTGATCATGTGACTGATCATGCGCTGATCATGTTTGCTATCATATACTGATCATGTGCCTCTGGAGGCAATAAACAAAGAGCTGAGTAGGCACGAATCAAACAGTCAGCAGGCAATAATCATGGAACACAGGTGTGAGGAATCATGCTGCTCAGCTGGCAATAATCAAGCAGCTGAGCAGGCAGGAATTACGCAGCACAGCTGGCAATTGTCAAGCAGATGACAGGCAGGAATCGTGCAGCTCAGCTGGCAATTGTCAAGCAGATGAGCAGACAGTAATCACGCAGCTCAGCAGGCCCAGATCACGTGACTGAGCATGCACTGTTCACGTGGCTGATCATACACTGATCACGTGATGATCATGCACTGATCACTTGGATATCATGCACTGATCACGTGGCTGATCATACACTGTTCACTTGTCTGACCATGCACTGATCACGTGGCTGATCATACACTGCTCACGTAACTGATCATGCACTGATCACGTGGCTATCATGCACTGATCACGTGGCTGAACATGCACTGTTCACGTGGCTGATCACACACCTGTCACGTGACATATCATGCACTGATCACGTGGCACTCATGCACTGATCACGTGGCTGATCATACTCTGCTCACGTAACTCATGCACACATCACGTGGCTATCATGCACTGCTCACGTGGCTCATCATGGAATGATCACGTAGCAACCATATACTGGTAACGTGACTGATCATGCAAAGATCACGTAAATGATCATGCACTGTTCACGTGACTGATCATGTACTGATCACGTGACTGATCATGCACTGACCACGTGGCTATCATGCTCTGCTCACGTGGCTGATCATGCAACGATCACGTAGCAACCATGTACTGGTCACGTGACTGATCATGCACTGATCACGTAATTGATCCTGCACTGATCACGTGGCTCATCATGCACTGATCACGTGGCTGATCACACATGTATCACGTGACTGATCATGCACTGATCACGTGGCTGTCATGCACTGATCACGTGGATATCATGCACTGATCACGTGGCTGATCACACACTTATCACATGACTGATCATGCACTGATCACGTGGCTATCATGCACTGATCACGTGGCTATCATGCACTGATCATGTGGCTGATCAGGCAATGATCACATAGCTACCATGTACTGGTCACGTGACTGATCATGCACTGATCACGTAATTGATCCTGTACTGATCACGTGGCTCATCATGCACTGATCACGTGGCTGATCACACATGTATCACGTGACTGATCATGCACTGATCACGTGGCTCTCATGCACTGATCACGAGACTGATAATGCACTGTTCACGTCTATATCATGCACTGATCACATGACTGCCCGTGCACTGATCACGTGGATGATCATACACTAATCTTGTGACAGATCATGCACTGATCACGTGGCTGATCATGCACTGATACCGTGACTGAGCATGGACTGATCACATGACTATCATGTAGTGATCACGTGACTTAATGGCGCTGATCATGTGACTGATCATGCGCTGATCATGTTTGCTATCATACACTGATCATGTGCTTCTGGAGGCAATAAACAAAGAGCTGAGTAGGCACGAATCAAACAGTCAGCAGGCAATAATCATGGAACTCAGGTGTGAGGAATCATGCTGCTCAGCTGGCAATAATCAAGCAGCTGAACAGGCAGGAATTACCCAGCACAGCTGGCAATTGTCAAGCAGATGACAGGCAGGAATCGTGCAGCTCAGCTGGCAATTGTCAAGCAGATGAGCAGACAGTAATCATGCAGCTCAGCAGGCCCAGATCACGTGACTGAGCATGCACTGTTCACGTGGCTGATCATACACTGATCACGTGATGATCATGCACTGATCACTTGGATATCATGCACTGATCACGTGGCTGATCATACACTGTTGACGTGTCTGACCATGCACTGATCACGTGGCTGATCATACACAGCTCACGTAACTGATCATGCACTAATCACGTAATTGATCATGCACTGATCACGTGGCTGATCATGCACTGATCACGTGGCTATCATGCACTGCTCACGTGGCTAATCATGCACTAATCACGTGACTGACCATGCACTGATCACGTGACTGATCATGCACTGATCACGTAATTGATCATGCACTGATCATTTGGCTGATCATGCACTGAACACGTGACCGATCATGCACTGATAACGTGGCTATCATGCACTGCTCACGTGGCTGTTCATGCAATGATCACGTAGCTACCATGTACTGGTCACGTGAATGATCATGCACTGATCACGTAATTGATCATGCACTGATCAGTTGACTTATCATGCACTGTTCACGTGAGTGATCATGCACTGATCTCGTGGTTATCATGCACGGCTCATGTGGCTGATCATGCACTGATCACGTGGCTATCATGCACTGATCACATGGCTGGTCTTACACTGATCACGTGACTGATCATGCACTGATCACGTGACTGATCATGCACTGATCACGTGGCTATCATGCACTGATCACATGGCTGGTCATACACTTGTCACGTGCCTGGTCATGCACAGATTACATGACTGATCATGCACTGATCACGTGGCTATCATGCACTACTCACGTGGCTGATTATGCAATGATCATGTAGCTACCATGTACCGGTTAGGTGACTGATCATACACCCATCAGGTGACGGATCATGCACTGATCACGTGGCTGATCATACACTGATCACCTGCCTGGTCATGCACAGATCACCTGACAAATCATGAACTGATCACATAGCTATCATGAACTGCTCACCTTGCTGATCATGCCCTGATCACGTGGCTGATCATGCACTGATACCGTGACTCAGCATGGACTTATCACATGACTATCATGTAGTGATCACGTGACTTAGTGGCTCTGATCATGTGACTGATCATGCACTGATCATGTTTGCTAGCATACACTGATCGTGTTCCTCTGGAGGCAATAAACAAAGAGCTGAGTAGGCACGAATCAAACAGTCAGCAGGCAATAATCATGGAACTCAGGTGTGAGGAATCATGCTGCTCAGTTGGCAATAATCAAGCAGCTGAGCAGGCAGGAATTACACAGCACAGCTGGCAATTGTCAAGCAGATGACAGGCAGGAATCGTGCAGCTCAGCTGGCAATTGTCAAGCAGATGAGCAGACAGTAATCACGCAGCTCAGCAGGCCCAGATCACGTGACTTCGCATGCACTATTCACGTGTCTGTTCATACACTGATCACGTGATGAACATGCACTGATCACGTGACTGACCATGCACTGATCACGTGGCTGATCATACACTTTTCACGTGTCTGACCATGCACTGATCACGTGGCTGATCATACACTGCTCAGGTAACTGATCATGCACTGATCACGTGGCTATCATGCACTGATCACGTGGCTGATCATGAAATGATCACGCAGCTACCATGTACTGGTCACGTGACTGATTATGCACTGATCATGTGGCTGATCATGCACTGATCAAGTGACTGATCATGCACTGATCACGTGAATGATCATGCACTGATAACATGGCTATCATGCACTGATCACTTGGCTGGTCATACACTGATCACGCAGCTACCATGTACTGGTCACGTGACTGATCATGCACTGATGACATAACTGATCATGCACTGATCATGTGGCTGATCATGCACTGATCACTTGACTGATCATGCACTGATCACGTGACTTATCATGCACTGATCACATGGCTGGTCATACACTGATCACGCAGCTACCATGTACTGGTCACGTGAGTGATCATGCACTGACCACGTAATTGATCATGCACTGATCATGTGGCTGATCATGCACTGATCACGTGACTGATCATGCACTGATCACGTGACTGATCATGCACTGATCACGTGGCTATCATGCACTGATCACATGGCTGGTCATACACTGATCACGTGCCTGGTCATGCACAGATTACATCACTGATTATGCACTGATCACGTCACTGATCATGCACTGATCACGTGGCTATCATGCACTACTCCCGTGGCTGATCATGGAATGATCATGTAGCTACCATGTACCGGTCACGTGACTGATCATACACCCATCAGGTGACTGATCATGCACTGATCACGTGGCTATCATGCACTGTTCACGTGGCTGATCATATACTGATCACCTGCCTGGTCATGCACAGATCACGTGACTAATCATGAACTGATCACGTAGCAGTCATTCACTATTCACCTGGCTGATCATGGACTGATCACGTGGCTATCATGCAATGATCACGTGGCTATCATGCACTGATCTCGTGGCTGATCATGCACTGATACCGTGACTGAGCATGGACTGATCACATGACTATCATGTAGTGATCACGTGACTTAATGGCTCTGATCATGTGACTGATCATGCGCTGATCATGTTTGCTATCATACACTGATCGTGTGCCTCTGGAGGCAATAAACAAAGAGCTGAGTAGACACGAATCAAACAGTCAGCAGGCAATAATCATGGAACTCAGGTGTGAGGAATCATGCTGCTCAGCTGGCAATAATCAAGCAGCTGAGCAGGCAGGAATTACGCAGAACAGCTGGCAATTGTCAAGCAGATGACAGGCAGGAATCGTGCAGCTCAGCTGGCAATTGTCAAGCAGATGAGCAGACAGTAATCACGCAGCTCAGCAGGCCCAGATCACGTGACTGAGCATGCACTGTTCACGTGGCTGATCATACACTGATCACGTGATGATCATGCACTGATCACTTGGATATCATGCACTGATCACGTGGCTGATCATACACTGTTCACGTGTCTGACCATGCACTTATCACGTGGCTATCATGCACTGATCACGTGGCTGAACATGCACTGTTCACGTGGCTGATCACACACCTGTCACGTGACATATCATGCACTGATCACGTGGCACTCATGCACTGATCACGTGGCTGATCATACTCTGCTCACGTAACTCATGCACACATCACGTGGCTATCATGCACTGCTCACGTGGCTCGTCATGGAATGATCACGTAGCAACCATATACTGGTAACGTGACTGATCATGCAAAGATCACGTAAATGATCATGCACTGTTCACGTGACTGATCATGTACTGATCACGTGACTGATCATGCACTGACCACGTGGCTATCATGCTCTGCTCACGTGGCTGATCATGCAATGATCACGTAGCAACCATGTACTGGTCACGTGACTGATCATGCACTGATCACGTAATTGATCCTGCACTGATCACGTGGCTGATCACTCATGTATCACGTGACTGATCATGCACTGATCCCGTGGCTCTCATGCACTGATCACGTGGCTGTCATGCACTGATCACGTGGATATCATGCACTGATCATGTGGCTGATCACACACGTATCACATGACTGATCATGCACTGATCACGTGGCTATCATGCACTGATCATGTGGCTGATCAGGCAATGATCACGTAGCTACCATGTACTGGTCACGTGATTGATCATGCACTGATCACGTAATTGATCATGCACTGATCATGTGGCTGATCATGCACTGATCACGTGGCTGATCATACACTGATCACATAACTGATCATGCACTGATCACGTGACTGATCATGCACTGATCACGTGGCTATCATGCACTGATCACTTGGCTGGACATATACTGATCACGTGCCTGGTCATGCACTGATCACGTGGCTGATCATGCACTGATCACGTGACTGATCATGCACTGATCTCGTGTCTGATCATGCACTGATCACGTGGCTATCATGCAATGCTCACGTGGCTGATCATGCCATGGTCACGCAGCTACCATGTACTTGTCACATGACTGATCATGCACTGATCACATGACTGATCATGCAGTGATCACGTGGCTATCATGAACTACTCACGTGGCTGATCATGCAATGATCATGTAGCTACCATGTACAGGTCACGTGAATGATCATACACCCATCAGGTGACTGATCATGCACTGATCACGTGGCTATCATGCACTGATCACGAGACTGATCAAGCACTGTTCACATCTATATCATGCACTGATCCCATGACTACCCGTGCACTGATCACGTGGATGATCATACACTAATCTTGTGACAGATCATGCACTGATCACGTGGCTGATCATGCACTGATACCGTGACTGAGCATGGACTGATCACAAGACCATCATGTAGTGATCACGTGACTTAATGGCGCTGATCATGTGACTGATCATGCGCTGATCATGTTTGCTATCATACACTGATCATGTGCCTCTGGAGGCAATAAACAAAGAGCTGAGTAGGCACGAATCAAACAGTCAGCAGGCAATAATCATGGAACTCAGGTGTGAGGAATCATGCTGCTCAGCTGGCAATAATCAAGCAGCTGAGCAGGCAGGAATTACGCAGCACAGCTGGCAATTGTCAAGCAGATGACAGGCAGGAATCGTGCAGCTCAGCTGGCAATTGTCAAGCAGATGAGCAGACAGTAATCACGCAGCTCAGCAGGCCCAGATCACGTGACTGAGCATGCACTGTTCACGTGGCTAATCATACACTGTTCACGTGTCTGACCATGCACTGATCACGTGGCTGATCATACACTGCTCACGTAACTGATCATGCACTGATCACGTGGCTATCATGCACTGATCACGTGGCTGAACATGCACTGTTCACGTGGCTGATCACACACCTGTCACGTGACATATCATGCACTGATCACGTGGCACTCATGCACTGATCACGTGGCTGATCATACTCTGCTTACGTAACTGATCATGCACTGATCACGTGGCTGAACATGCACTGTTCACGTGGCTGATCACACACCTGTCACGTGACATATCATGCACTGATCACGTGGCACTCATGCACTGATCACGTGGCTGATCGTACACTGCTCACGTAACTGATCATGCACTGATCACGTGGCTATCATGCACTGATCACGTGGCTGAACATGCACTGTTCACGTGGCTGATCACACACCTGTCACGTGACATATCATGCACTGATCACGTGGCACTCATGCACTGATCACGTGGCTGATCATACTCTGCACACGTAACTCATGCACACATCACGTGGCTATCATGCACTGCTCACGTGGCTCGTCATGGAATGATCACGTAGCAACCATATACTGGTAACGTGACTGATCATGCAAAGATCACGTAAATGATCATGCACTGTTCACGTGACTGATCATGTACTGATCACGTGACTGATCATGCACTGATCACGTAACTGATCCTGCACTGATCACGTGGCTCATCATGCACTGATCACGTGGCTGATAACACATATATCACGTGACTTATCATGCACTGATCCCGTGGCTCTCATGCACTGATCACGTGGCTGTCATGCACTGATCACGTGGATATCATGCACTGATCATGTGGCTGATCACACACGTATCACATGACTGATCATGCACTGATCACGTGGCTATCATGCACTGATCACGTGGCTATCATGCACTGATCATGTGGCTGATCAGGCAATGATCACGTAGCTACCATGTACTGGTCACGTGACTGATCATGCACTGATCACGTAATTGATCATGCACTGATCATGTGGCTGATCATGCACTGATCACGTGGCTGATCATACACTGATCACATAACTGATCATGCACTGATCACATGACTGATCATGCACTGATCACGTGGCTATCATGCACTGATCACTTGGCTGGACATACACTGATCACGTGCCTGGTCATGCACTGATCACGTGGCTGATCATGCACTGATCACGTGACTGATCATGCACTGATCTCGTGTCTAATCATGCACTGATCACATGACTATCATGCACTGCTCACGTGGCTGATCATGCCATGATCACACACCTACCATGTACTGGTCACATGACTGATCATGCACTGATCACGTGACTGATCATGCAGTGATCACGTGTCTATCATGAACTACTCACGTGGCTGATCATGCAATGATCATGTAGCTACCATGTACAGGTCACGTGAATGATCATACACCCACCAGGTGACTGATCATGCACTGATCACGTGGCTATCATGCACTGATCACGAGACTGATCATGCACTGTTCACGTCTATATCATGCACTGATCACATGACTGCCCGTGCACTGATCACGTGGATGATCATACACTAATCTTGTGACAGATCATGCACTGATCACGTGGCTATCATGCACTGATCACGTTGCTATCATGCATTGATAACGTGGCTGATCATACACTGTTCACGTGTCTGACCATGCACTGATCACGTGGCTGATCATACACTGCTCACGTAACTGATCATGCACTGATCACGTGGCTATCATGCACTGATCACGTGGCTGAACATGCACTGTTCACGTGGCTGATCACACACCTGTCACGTGACATATCATGCACTGATCACGTCGCACTCATGCACTGATCACGTGGCTGATCATACTCTGCTCACGTAACTCATGCATACATTACGTGGCTATCATGCACTGCTCACGTGGCTCGTCATGGAATGATCACGTAGCAACCATATACTGGTAACATGACTGATCATGCCAAGATCACGTAAATGATCATGCACTGTTCACGTGACTGATCATGTACTGATCACGTGACTGATCATGCACTGACCATGTGGCTATCATGCTCTGCTCACGTGGCTGAACATGCAACGATCACGTAGCAACCATGTACTGGTGACGTGACTGATCATGCACTGATCACGTAATTGATCCTGCACTGATCACGTGGCTCATCATGCACTGATCACGTGGCTGATCACACATGTATCACGTGACTGATCATGCACTGATCCCGTGGCTCTCATGCACTGATCACGTGGCTGTCATGCACTGATCACGTGGATATCATGCATTGATCACGTGGTTGATCACACACGTATCACATGACTGATCATGCACTGATCACGTGGCTATCATGCACTGATCACCTGGCTATCATGCACTGATCATGTGGCTGATCAGGCAATGATCACGTAGCTACCATGTACTGGTCACGTGAGTGATCATGCACTGATCACGTAATTGATCATGCACTGATCACGTGGCTGATCATGCAGTGATCTCGTGGCTATCATGAACTACTCACGTGGCTGATCATGCAATGATCATGTAGCTACCATGTACAGGTCACATGAATGATCATACACCCATCAGGTGACTGATCATGCACTGATCACGTGGCTATCATGCACTGATCACGAGACTGATCATGCACTGTTCACGTCTATATCATGCACTGATCACATGACTGCCCGTGCACTGATCACGTGGATGATCATACACTAATCTTGTGACAGATCATGCACTGATCACGTGGCTGATCATGCACTGATACCGTGACTGAGCATGGACTGATCACATGACTATCATGTAGTGATCACGTGACTTAATGGCGCTGATCATGTGACTGATCATGCGCTGATCATGTTTGCTATCATACACTGATCATGTGCCTCTGGAGGCAATAAACAAAGAGCTGAGTAGGCACGAATCAAACAGTCAGCAGGCAATAATCATGGAACTCAGCTGTGAGGAATCATGCTTCTCAGCTGGCAATAATCAAGCAGCTGAGCAGGCAGGAATTACGCAGCACAGCTGGCAATTGTCAAGCAGATGACAGGCAGGAATCGTGCAGCTCAGCTGGCAATTGTCAAGCAGATGAGCAGACAGTAATCACGCAGCTCAGCAGGCCCAGATCACGTGACTGAGCATGCACTGTTCACGTGGCTGATCATACACTGATCACGTGATGATCATGCACTGATCACTTGGATATCATGCACTGATCACGTGGCTGATCATACACTGTTCACGTGTCTGACCATGCATTGATCACGTGGCTGATCATACACTGCTCACGTAACTGATCATGCACTGATCACGTGGCTATCATGCACTGATCACGTGGCTGAACATGCACTGTTCACGTGGCTGATCACACACCTGTCACGTGACATATCATGCACTGATCACGTGGCACTCATGCACTGATCACGTGGCTGATCATACTCTGCTCACGTAACTCATGCACACATCACGTGGCTATCATGCACTGCTCACGTGGCTCGTCATGGAATGATCACGTAGCAACCATATACTGGTAACGTGACTGATCATGCAAAGATCACGTAAATGATCATGCACTGTTCACGTGACTGATCATGTACTGATCACGTGACTGATCATGCACTGACCACGTGGCTATCATGCTCTGCTCACGTGGCTGATCATGCAACGATCACGTAGCAACCATGTACTGGTCACGTGACTGATCATGCACTGATCACGTAATTGATCCTGCACTGATCACGTGGCTGATCACACATGTATCACGTGACTGATCATGCACTGATCCCGTGGCTCTCATGCACTGATCACGTGGCTGTCATGCACTGTTCACGTGGATATCATGCACTGATCATGTGGCTGATCACACACGTATCACATGACTGATCATGCACTGATCACGTGGCTATCATGCACTGATCACGTGGCTATCATGCACTGATCATGTGGCTGATCATGCACTGATCACGTGGCTGCTCATACACTGATCACATAACTGATCATGCACTGATCACGTGACTGATCATGCACTGATCACGTGGCTATCATGCACTGATCACTTGGCTGGACATACACTGATCACGTGCCTGGTCATGCACTGATCACGTGGCTGATCATGCACTGATCACGTGACTGATCATGCACTGATCTCGTGTCTGATCATGCACTGATCACGTGGCTATCATGCAATGCTCACGTGGCTGATCATGCCATGGTCTCGCAGCTACCATGTACTTGTCACATGACTGATCATGCACTGATCACATGACTGATCATGCAGTGATCACGTGGCTATCATGAACTTCTCACGTGGCTGATCATGCAATGATCATGTAGCTACCATGTACAGGTCACGTGAATGATCATACACACATCAGGTGACTGATCATGCACTGATCACGTGGCTATCATGCACTGATCACGAGACTGATCATGCACTGTTCACGTCTATATCATGCACTGATCCCATGACTGCCCGTGCACTGATCACGTGGATGATCATACACTAATCTTGTGACAGATCATGCACTGATCACGTGGCTGATCATGCACTAATACCGTGACTGAGCATGGACTGATCACATGACTATCATGTAGTGATCACGTGACTTAATGGCGCTGATCATGTGACTGATCATGCGCTGATCATGTTTGCTATCATACACTGATCATGTGCCTCTGGAGGCAATAAACAAAGAGCTGAGTAGGCACGAATCAAACAGTCAGCAGGCAATAATCATGGAACTCAGCTGTGAGGAATCATGCTGCTCAGCTGGCAATAATCAAGCAGCTGAGCAGGCAGGAATTACGCAGCACAGCTGGCAATTGTCAAGCAGATGACAGGCAGGAATCGTGCAGCTCAGCTGGCAATTGTCAAGCAGATGAGCAGACAGTAATCACGCAGCTCAGCAGGCCCAGATCACGTGACTGAGCATGCACTGTTCACGTGGCTGATCATACACTGATCACGTGATGATCATGCACTGATCACTTGGATATCATGCACTGATCACGTGGCTGATCATACACTGTTCACGTGTCTGACCATGCACTGATCACGTGGCTGATCATACACTGCTCACGTAACTGATCATGCACTGATCACGTGGCTATCATGCACTGATCACGTGGCTGAACATGCACTGTTCACCTGGCTGATCACACACCTGTCACGTGACATATCATGCACTGATCTCGTGGCACTCATGCACTGATCACGTGGCTGATCATAATCTGCTCACGTAACTCATGCACACATCACGTGGCTATCATGCACTGCTCACATGGCTCGTCATGGAATGATCACGTAGCAACCATATAATGGTAACGTGACTGATTATGCAAAGATTACGTAAATGATCATGCACTGTTCACGTGACTGATCATGTACTGATCACGTGACTGATCATGCACTGACCACGTGGCTATCATGCTCTGCTCACGTGGCTGATCATGCAACGATCACGTAGCAACCATGTACTGGTCACGTGACTGATCATGCACTGATCACGTAATTGATCCTGCACTGATCACGTGGCTCATCATGCACTGATCACGTGGCTGATCACACATGTATCACGTGACTGATCATGCACTGATCCCGTGGCTCTCATGCACTGATCACGTGGCTGTCATGCACTGATCACGTGGATATCATGCACTGATCACGTGGCTGATCACACATGTATCACATGACTGATCATGCACTGATCACGTGGCTATCATGCACTGATCACGTGGCTATCATGCACTGATCATGTGGCTGATCAGGCAATGATCACATAGCTACCATGTACTGGTCACGTGACTGATCATGCACTGATCACGTAATTGATCATGCACTGATCATGTGGCTGATCATGCACTGATCACGTGGCTGATCATACACTGATCACATAACTGATCATGCACTGATCACGTGACTGATCATGCACTGATCACGTGGCTATCATGCACTGATCACTTGGCCAGACATACACTGATCACCTGCCTGGTCATGCACTGATCACATGGCTGATCATGCACTGATCACGTGACTGATCATGCACTGATCTCGTGCCTGATCATGCACTGATCACGTGGCTATCATGCACTGCTCACGTGGCTGATCATGCAATGATCATGTAGCTACCATGTACAGGTCACGTGAATGATCATACACCCATCAGGTGACTGATCATGCACTGATCACGTGGCTATCATGCACTGATCACGAGACTGATCATGCACTGTTCACGTCTATATCATGCACTGATCACATGACTGCCCGTGCACTGATCACGTGGATGATCATACACTAATCTTGTGACAGATCATGCACTGATCACGTGGCTGATCATGCACTGATACCGTCACTGAGCATGGACTGATCACATGACTATCATGTAGTGATCACGTGACTTAATGGCGCTGATCATGTGACTGATCATGCGCTGATCATGTTTGCTATCATACACTGATCATGTGCCTCTGGAGGCAATAAACAAAGAGCTGAGTAGGCACGAATCAAACAGTCAACAGGCAATAATCATGGAACTCAGCTGTGAGGAATCATGCTGCTCAGCTGGCAATAATCAAGCAGCTGAGCAGGCAGGAATTACGCAGCACAGCCGGCAATTGTCAAGCAGATGACAGGCAGGAATCGTGCAGCTCAGCTGGCAATTGTCAAGCAGATGAGCAGACAGTAATCACGCAGCTCAGCAGGCCCAGATCACGTGACTGAGCATGCACTGTTCACGTGGCTGATCATACACTGATCACGTGATGATCATGCACTGATCACTTGGATATCATGCACTGATCACGTGGCTGATCATACACTGTTCACGTGTCTGACCATGCACTGATCACGTGGCTATCATGCACTGATCACGTGGCTGATCATGCACTGATCATGTGGCTGATCAGGCAATGATCACGTAGCTACCATGTACTGTCACGTAACTGATCATGCACTGAGCACGTAATTGATCATGCACTGATCATGTGGCTGATCATGCACTGATCACGTGGCTGATCATACACTGATCACATAACTGATCATGCACTGATCACGTGACTGATCATGCACTGATCACGTGGCTATCATGCACTGATCACTTGGCTGGACATACACTAATCACGTGCCTGGTCATGCACTGATCACGTGGCTGATCATGCACTGATCACGTGACTGATCATGCACTGATCTCGTGTCTGATCATGCACTGATCACGTGGCTATCATGCACTGCTCACGTGGCTGATCATGAGATGATCACGCAGCTACCATGTACTGGTCACATGACTGATCATGCAGTGATCACGTGACTGATCATGCAGTGATCACGTGTCTATCATGAACTACTCACGTGGCTGATCATGCAATGATCATGTAGCTACCATGTACAGGTCACGTGAATGATCATACACCCATCAGGTGACTGATCATGCACTGATCACGTGGCTATCATGCACTGATCACGTGACTGATCAAGCACTATTCACGTCTATATCATGCACTGATCACATGACTGCCCGTGCACTGATCACGTGGATGATCATACACTAATCTTGTGACAGATCATGCACTGATCACGTGGCTGATCATGCACTGATACCGTGACTGAGCATGGACTGATCACATGACTATCATGTAGTGATCACGTGACTTAATGGCGCTGATCATGTGACTGATCATGCGCTGATCATGTTTGCTATCATACACTGATCATGTGCCTCTGGAGGCAATAAACAAAGAGCTGAGTAGGCACGAATCAAACAGTCAGCAGGCAATAATCATGGAACACAGGTGTGAGGAATCATGCTGCTCAGCTGGCAATAATCAAGCAGCTGAGCAGGCAGGAATTACGCAGCACAGCTGGCAATTGTCAAGCAGATGACAGGCAGGAATCGTGCAGCTCAGCTGGCAATTGTCAAGCAGATGAGCAGACAGTAATCACGCAGCTCAGCAGGCCCAGATCACGTGACTGAGCATGCACTGTTCACGTGGCTGATCATACACTGATCACGTGATGATCAGGCACTGATCACTTGGATATCATGCACTGATCACGAGACTGATTATGCACTGTTCACGTCTATATCATGCACTGATCACATGACTGCCCGTGCACTGATCACGTGGATGATCATACACTAATCTTGTGACAGATCATGCACTGATCACGTGGCTGATCACACACGTATCACATGACTGATCATGCACTGATCACGTGGCTATCATGCACTGATCACGTGGCTATCATACATTGATCACGTGGCTGATCATACACTGTTCACGTGTCTGACCATGCACTGATCACGTGGCTGATCATACACTGCTCACGTAACTGATCATGCACTGATCACTTGGATATCATGCACTGATCATGTGGCTGATCATACACTGTTCACGTGTCTGACCATGCACTGATAACGTGGCTGATCATACACTGCTCACGTAACTGATCATGCACTGATCACGTGGCTATCATGCACTGATCACGTGGCTGAACATGCACTGTTCACGTGGCTGATCACACACCTGTCACGTGACATATCATGCACTGATCACGTGGCACTCATGCACTGATCACGTGGCTGATCATACTCTGCTCACGTAACTCATGCACACATCACGTGGCTATCATGCACTGCTCACGTGGCTGTCATGGAATGATCACGTAGCAACCATATACTGGTAACGTGACTGATCATGCAAAGATCACGTAAATGATCATGCACTGTTCACGTGACTGATCATGTACTGATCACGTGACTGATCTCGCACTGACCACGTGGCTATCATGCTCTGCTCACGTGGCTGATCATGCAACGATCACGTAGCAACCATGTACTGGTCACGTGACTGATCATGCACTGATCACGTAATTGATCCTGCACTGATCACGTGGCTCATCATGCACTGACCACGTGGCTGATCACACATGTATCACGTGACTGATCATGCACTGATCCCGTGGCTCTCATGCACTGATCACGTGGCTGTCATGCACTGATCACGTGGATATCATGCACTGATCATGTGGCTGATCACACACGTATCACATGACTGATCATGCACTGATCAAGTGGCTATCATGCACTGATCATGTGGCTGATCAGGCAATGATCACGTAGCTACCATGTACTTGTCACGTAACTGATCATTCACTGAGCACGTAATTGATCATGCACTGATCATGTGGCTGATCATGCACTGATCACGTGGCTATCATGCACTGATCACTTGGCTGGACATACACTAATCACGTGCCTGGTCATGCACTGATCACGTGGCTGATCATGCACTGATCACGTGACTGATCATGCACTGATCTCGTGGCTGATCACACATGTATCACGTGACTGATCATTTACTGATCCCGTGGCTCTCATGCACTGATCACGTGGCTGATCATGCACTGATCACGTGGATATCATGCACTGATCATGTGGCTGATCACACACGTATCACATGACTGATCATGCACTAATCACGTGGCTATCATGCACTGATCACGTGGCTATCATGCACTGATCATGTGGCTGATCAGGCAATGATCACGTAGCTACCATGTACTGGTCACGTGACTGATCATGCACTGATCACGTGGCTATCATGCACTGATCACGTGGCTATCATGCACTGATCATGTGGCTGATCAGACAATGATCACATAGCTACCATGTACTGGTCACGTGACTGATCATGCACTGATCACGTAATTGATCATGCACTGATCATGTGGCTGATCATGCACTGATCACGTGGCTGATCATACACTGATCACATAACTGATCATGCACTGATCACGTGACTGATCATGCACTGATCACGTGGCTATCATGCACTGATCACTTGGCTGGACATACACTGATCACGTGCCTGGTCATGCACTGATCACGTGGCTGATCATGCACTGATCACGTGACTGATCATGCACTGATCTCGTGCCTGATCATGCACTGATCACGTGGCTATCATGCACTGCTCACGTGGCTGATCATGCCATGATCACGCAGGTACCATGTACTGGTCACATGACTGATCATGCACTGATCACGTGACTGATCATGCAGTGATTACGTGGCTATCATGAACTACTCACTTGGCTGATCATGCAATGATCATGTAGCTACCATGTACAGGTCACGTGAATGATCATACACCCATCAGGTGACTGATCATGCACTGATCACGTGGCTATCATGCACTGATCACGAGACTGATCAAGCACTGTTCACATCTATATCATGCACTGATCACATGACTACCCGTGCACTGATCACGTGGATGATCATACACTAATCTTGTGACAGATCATGCACTGATCACGTGGCTGATCATGCACTGATACCGTGACTGAGCATGGACTGATCACATGACTATCATGTAGTGATCACGTGACTTAATGGCGCTGATCATGTGACTGATCATGCGCTGATCATGTTTGCTATCATACACTGATCATGTGCCTCTGGAGGCAATAAACAAAGAGCTGAGTAGGCACGAATCAAACAGTCAGCAGGCAATAATCATGGAACTCAGCTGTGAGGAATCATGCTGCTCAGCTGGCAATAATCAAGCAGCTGAGCAGGCAGGAATTACGCAGCACAGCTGGCAATTGTCAAGCAGATGACAGGCAGGAATCGTGCAGCTCAGCTGGCAATTGTCAAGCAGATGAGCAGACAGTAATCACGCAGCTCAGCAGGCCCAGATCACGTGACTGAGCATGCACTGTTCACGTGGCTGATCATACACTGATCACGTGTCTGATCATGCACTGATCACGTGGCTGATCATGCACTGATCACGTGGCTGATCATGCACTGATCACGTGGCTATCATGCACTGATCACGTGGCTGATCATACACTGTCACGTGACTATCATGCACTGATCACGTGGCATCATGCACTGATCACGTGGCTGATCATGCACTGATCACGTGACTGATCATGCACTGATCACGTGGCTGATCATGCACTGATCACGTGGCTGATCATGCACTGATCACGTGACTATCATGCACTGATCACGTGGCACTCATGCACTGATCACGTGGCTGATCATACACTGCTCACGTAACTGATCATGCACTGATCACGTGGCTATCATGCACTGATCACGTGGCTGATCATGCACTGATCACGTGGCTGATCACACACTGTCACGTGACTATCATGCACTGATCACGTGGCACTCATGCACTGATCACGTGGCTGATCATACTCTGCTCACGTAACTCATGCACACATCACGTGGCTATCATGCACTGCTCACGTGGCTGTCATGCAATGATCACGTAGCAACCATATACTGGTCACGTGACTGATCATGCACTGATCACGTAAATGATCATGCACTGATCACGTGACTGATCATGCACTGATCACGTGACTGATCATGCACTGATCACGTGGCTATCATGCACTGCTCACGTGGCTGATCATGCAACGATCACGTAGCAACCATGTACTGGTCACGTGACTGATCATGCACTGATCACGTAATTGATCATGCACTGATCACGTGGCTCATCATGCACTGATCACGTGGCTGATCACACATGTATCACGTGACTGATCATGCACTGATCACGTGGCTCTCATGCACTGATCACGTGGCTGTCATGCACTGATCACGTGGATATCATGCACTGATCACGTGGCTGATCACACACGTATCACATGACTGATCATGCACTGATCACGTGGCTATCATGCACTGATCACGTGGCTATCATGCACTGATCACGTGGCTGATCAGCAATGATCACGTAGCTACCATGTACTGGTCACGTGACTGATCATGCACTGATCACGTAATTGATCATGCACTGATCATGTGGCTGATCATGCACTGATCACGTGGCTGATCATACACTGATCACATAACTGATCATGCACTGATCACGTGACTGATCATGCACTGATCACGTGGCTATCATGCACTGATCACTTGGCTGGACATACACTGATCACGTGCCTGGTCATGCACTGATCACGTGGCTGATCATGCACTGATCACGTGACTGATCATGCACTGATCTCGTGTCTGATCATGCACTGATCACGTGGCTATCATGCACTGCTCACGTGGCTGATCATGCCATGATCACGCAGCTACCATGTACTGGTCACATGACTGATCATGCACTGATCACGTGACTGATCATGCAGTGATCACGTGGCTATCATGAACTACTCACGTGGCTGATCATGCAATGATCATGTAGCTACCATGTACAGGTCACGTGAATGATCATACACCCATCAGGTGACTGATCATGCACTGATCACGTGGCTATCATGCACTGATCACGAGACTGATCAAGCACTGTTCACGTCTATATCATGCACTGATCACATGACTGCCCATGCACTGATCACGTGGATGATCATACACTAATCTTGTGACAGATCATGCACTGATCACGTGGCTGATCATGCACTGATACCGTGACTGAGCATGGACTGATCACATGACTATCATGTAGTGATCACGTGACTTAATGGCGCTGATCATGTGACTGATCATGCGCTGATCATGTTTGCTATCATACACTGATCATGTGCCTCTGGAGGCAAAAAACAAAGAGCTGAGTAGGCACGAATCAAACAGTCAGCAGGCAATAATCATGGAACTCAGCTGTGAGGAATCATGCTGCTCAGCTGGCAATAATCAAGCAGCTGAGCAGGCAGGAATTACGCAGCACAGCTGGCAATTGTCAAGCAGATGACAGGCAGGAATCGTGCAGCTCAGCTGGCAATTGTCAAGCAGATGAGCAGACAGTAATCACGCAGCTCAGCAGGCCCAGATCACGTGACTGAGCATGCACTGTTCACGTGGCTGATCATACACTGATCACGTGTCTGATCATGCACTGATCACGTGGCTGATCATGCACTGATCACGTGACTGATCATGCACTGATCACGTGGCTATCATGCACTGATCACGTGGCTGATCATACACTGTCACGTGACTATCATGCACTGATCACGTGGCATCATGCACTGATCACGTGGCTGATCATGCACTGATCACGTGACTGATCATGCACTGATCACGTGGCTGATCATGCACTGATCACGTGGCTGATCACACACTGTCACGTGACTATCATGCACTGATCACGTGGCACTCATGCACTGATCACGTGGCTGATCATACACTGCTCACGTAACTGATCATGCACTGATCACGTGGCTATCATGCACTGATCACGTGGCTGATCATGCACTGATCACGTGGCTGATCACACACTGTCACGTGACATATCATGCACTGATCACGTGGCACTCATGCACTGATCACGTGGCTGATCATACACTGATCACGTAACTCATGCACACATCACGTGGCTATCATGCACTGCTCACGTGGCTGTCATGGAATGATCACGTAGCAACCATATACTGGTCACGTGACTGATCATGCACTGATCACGTAAATGATCATGCACTGTTCACGTGACTGATCATGCACTGATCACGTGACTGATCATGCACTGATCACGTGGCTATCATGCACTGATCACGTGGCTGATCATGCACGATCACGTAGCAACCATGTACTGGTCACGTGACTGATCATGCACTGATCACGTAATTGATCATGCACTGATCACGTGGCTCATCATGCACTGATCACGTGGCTGATCACACATGATCACGTGACTGATCATGCACTGATCACGTGGCTATCATGCACTGATCACGTGGCTGTCATGCACTGATCACGTGGATATCATGCACTGATCACGTGGCTATCATGCACTGATCACGTGGCTATCATGCACTGATCACGTGGCTGATCAGCAATGATCACGTAGCTACCATGTACTGGTCACGTGACTGATCATGCACTGATCACGTAATTGATCATGCACTGATCATGTGGCTGATCATGCACTGATCACGTGGCTGATCATACACTGATCACATAACTGATCATGCACTGATCACGTGACTGATCATGCACTGATCACGTGGCTATCATGCACTGATCACTTGGCTGACATACACTGATCACGTGCCTGGTCATGCACTGATCACGTGGCTGATCATGCACTGATCACGTGACTGATCATGCACTGATCACGTGCCTGATCATGCACTGATCACGTGGCTATCATGCACTGCTCACGTGGCTGATCATGCCATGATCACGCAGCTACCATGTACTGGTCACATGACTGATCATGCACTGATCACGTGACTGATCATGCAGTGATTACGTGGCTATCATGAACTACTCACGTGGCTGCTCATGCAATGATCATGTAGCTACCATGTACAGGTCACGTGAATGATCATACACAGATCAGGTGACTGATCATGCACTGATCACGTGGCTATCATGCACTGATCACGAGACTGATCAAGCACTGTTCACATCTATATCATGCACTGATCACATGACTGCCCATGCACTGATCACGTGGATGATCATACACTAATCTTGTGACAGATCATGCACTGATCACGTGGCTGATCATGCACTGATACCGTGACTGAGCATGGACTGATCACATGACTATCATGTAGTGATCACGTGACTTAATGGCGCTGATCATGTGACTGATCATGCGCTGATCATGTTTGCTATCATACACTGATCATGTGCCTCTGGAGGCAATAAACAAAGAGCTGAGTAGGCACGAATCAAACAGTCAGCAGGCAATAATCATGGAACTCAGCTGTGAGGAATCATGCTGCTCAGCTGGCAATAATCAAGCAGCTGAGCAGGCAGGAATTACGCAGCACAGCTGGCAATTGTCAAGCAGATGACAGGCAGGAATCGTGCAGCTCAGCTGGCAATTGTCAAGCAGATGAGCAGACAGTAATCACGCAGCTCAGCAGGCCCAGATCACGTGACTGAGCATGCACTGTTCACGTGGCTGATCATACACTGATCACGTGTCTGATCATGCACTGATCACGTGGCTGATCATGCACTGATCACGTGGCTGATCATGCACTGATCACGTGGCTGATCATGCACTGATCACGTGGCTGATCACACACTGTCACGTGACTATCATGCACTGATCACGTGGCATCATGCACTGATCACGTGGCTGATCATACACTGATCACGTGACTGATCATGCACTGATCACGTGGCTGATCATGCACTGATCACGTGGCTGATCACACACTGTCACGTGACTATCATGCACTGATCACGTGGCACTCATGCACTGATCACGTGGCTGATCATACACTGCTCACGTAACTGATCATGCACTGATCACGTGGCTATCATGCACTGATCACGTGGCTGATCATGCACTGATCACGTGGCTGATCACACACTGTCACGTGACATATCATGCACTGATCACGTGGCACTCATGCACTGATCACGTGGCTGATCATACACTGATCACGTAACTCATGCACACATCACGTGGCTATCATGCACTGCTCACGTGGCTGTCATGGAATGATCACGTAGCAACCATATACTGGTCACGTGACTGATCATGCACTGATCACGTAAATGATCATGCACTGATCACGTGACTGATCATGCACTGATCACGTGACTGATCATGCACTGATCACGTGGCTATCATGCACTGCTCACGTGGCTGATCATGCAACGATCACGTAGCAACCATGTACTGGTCACGTGACTGATCATGCACTGATCACGTAATTGATCATGCACTGATCACGTGGCTCATCATGCACTGATCACGTGGCTGATCACACATGTATCACGTGACTGATCATGCACTGATCACGTGGCTCTCATGCACTGATCACGTGGCTGTCATGCACTGATCACGTGGATATCATGCACTGATCACGTGGCTGATCACACACGTATCACATGACTGATCATGCACTGATCACGTGGCTATCATGCACTGATCACGTGGCTATCATGCACTGATCACGTGGCTGATCAGCAATGATCACGTAGCTACCATGTACTGGTCACGTGACTGATCATGCACTGATCACGTAATTGATCATGCACTGATCATGTGGCTGATCATGCACTGATCACGTGGCTGATCATACACTGATCACATAACTGATCATGCACTGATCACGTGACTGATCATGCACTGATCACGTGGCTATCATGCACTGATCACTTGGCTGGACATACACTGATCACGTGCCTGGTCATGCACTGATCACGTGGCTGATCATGCACTGATCACGTGACTGATCATGCACTGATCTCGTGTCTGATCATGCACTGATCACGTGGCTATCATGCACTGCTCACGTGGCTGATCATGCCATGATCACGCAGCTACCATGTACTGGTCACATGACTGATCATGCACTGATCACGTGACTGATCATGCAGTGAATACGTGGCTATCATGAACTACTCACGTGGCTGATCATGCAATGATCATGTAGCTACCATGTACAGGTCACGTGAATGATCATACACCCATCAGGTGACTGATCATGCACTGATCACGTGGCTATCATGCACTGATCACGAGACTGATCATGCACTGTTCACGTCTATATCATGCACTGATCACATGACTACCCGTGCACTGATCACGTGGATGATCATACACTAATCTTGTGACAGATCATGCACTGATCACGTGGCTGATCATGCACTGATACCGTGACTGAGCATGGACTGATCACATGACTATCATGTAGTGATCACGTGACTTAATGGCGCTGATCATGTGACTGATCATGCGCTGATCATGTTTGCTATCATACACTGATCATGTGCCTCTGGAGGCAATAAACAAAGAGCTGAGTAGGCACGAATCAAACAGTCAGCAGGCAATAATCATGGAACTCAGCTGTGAGGAATCATGCTGCTCAGCTGGCAATAATCAAGCAGCTGAGCAGGCAGGAATTACGCAGCACAGCTGGCAATTGTCAAGCAGATGACAGGCAGGAATCGTGCAGCTCAGCTGGCAATTGTCAAGCAGATGAGCAGACAGTAATCACGCAGCTCAGCAGGCCCAGATCACGTGACTGAGCATGCACTGTTCACGTGGCTGATCATACACTGATCACGTGTCTGATCATGCACTGATCACGTGGCTGATCATGCACTGATCACGTGACTGATCATGCACTGATCACGTGGCTATCATGCACTGATCACGTGGCTGATCACACACTGTCACGTGACTATCATGCACTGATCACGTGGCACTCATGCACTGATCACGTGGCTGATCATACACTGATCACGTAACTGATCATGCACTGATCACGTGGCTGATCATGCACTGATCACGTGGCTGATCACACACTGTCACGTGACTATCATGCACTGATCACGTGGCACTCATGCACTGATCACGTGGCTGATCATACACTGCTCACGTAACTGATCATGCACTGATCACGTGGCTATCATGCACTGATCACGTGGCTGATCATGCACTGATCACGTGGCTGATCACACACTGTCACGTGACATATCATGCACTGATCACGTGGCACTCATGCACTGATCACGTGGCTGATCATACACTGATCACGTAACTCATGCACACATCACGTGGCTATCATGCACTGCTCACGTGGCTGTCATGGAATGATCACGTAGCAACCATATACTGGTCACGTGACTGATCATGCACTGATCACGTAAATGATCATGCACTGTTCACGTGACTGATCATGCACTGATCACGTGACTGATCATGCACTGATCACGTGGCTATCATGCACTGATCACGTGGCTGATCATGCACGATCACGTAGCAACCATGTACTGGTCACGTGACTGATCATGCACTGATCACGTAATTGATCATGCACTGATCACGTGGCTGATCATGCACTGATCACGTGGCTGATCACACATGATCACGTGACTGATCATGCACTGATCACGTGGCTCTCATGCACTGATCACGTGGCTGTCATGCACTGATCACGTGGATATCATGCACTGATCACGTGGCTATCATGCACTGATCACGTGGCTATCATGCACTGATCACGTGGCTGATCAGCAATGATCACGTAGCTACCATGTACTGGTCACGTGACTGATCATGCACTGATCACGTAATTGATCATGCACTGATCATGTGGCTGATCATGCACTGATCACGTGGCTGATCATACACTGATCACATAACTGATCATGCACTGATCACGTGACTGATCATGCACTGATCACGTGGCTATCATGCACTGATCACTTGGCTGGACATACACTGATCACGTGCCTGGTCATGCACTGATCACGTGGCTGATCATGCACTGATCACGTGACTGATCATGCACTGATCTCGTGTCTGATCATGCACTGATCACGTGGCTATCATGCACTGCTCACGTGGCTGATCATGCCATGATCACGCAGCTACCATGTACTGGTCACATGACTGATCATGCACTGATCACGTGACTGATCATGCAGTGATCACGTGGCTATCATGAACTACTCACTTGGCTGATCATGCAATGATCATGTAGCTACCATGTACAGGTCACGTGAATGATCATACACCCATCAGGTGACTGATCATGCACTGATCACGTGGCTATCATGCACTGATCACGAGACTGATCAAGCACTGTTCACATCTATATCATGCACTGATCACATGACTGCCCATGCACTGATCACGTGGATGATCATACACTAATCTTGTGACAGATCATGCACTGATCACGTGGCTGATCATGCACTGATACCGTGACTGAGCATGGACTGATCACATGACTATCATGTAGTGATCACGTGACTTAATGGCGCTGATCATGTGACTGATCATGCGCTGATCATGTTTGCTATCATACACTGATCATGTGCCTCTGGAGGCAATAAACAAAGAGCTGAGTAGGCACGAATCAAACAGTCAGCAGGCAATAATCATGGAACTCAGCTGTGAGGAATCATGCTGCTCAGCTGGCAATAATCAAGCAGCTGAGCAGGCAGGAATTACGCAGCACAGCTGGCAATTGTCAAGCAGATGACAGGCAGGAATCGTGCAGCTCAGCTGGCAATTGTCAAGCAGATGAGCAGACAGTAATCACGCAGCTCAGCAGGCCCAGATCACGTGACTGAGCATGCACTGTTCACGTGGCTGATCATACACTGATCACGTGTCTGATCATGCACTGATCACGTGGCTGATCATGCACTGATCACGTGGCTGATCATGCACTGATCACGTGGCTATCATGCACTGATCACGTGGCTGATCACACACTGTCACGTGACATATCATGCACTGATCACGTGGCACTCATGCACTGATCACGTGGCTGATCATACACTGCTCACGTAACTGATCATGCACTGATCACGTGGCTGATCATGCACTGATCACGTGGCTGATCACACACCTGTCACGTGACATATCATGCACTGATCACGTGGCACTCATGCACTGATCACGTGGCTGATCATACACTGCTCACGTAACTGATCATGCACTGATCACGTGGCTATCATGCACTGATCACGTGGCTGATCATGCACTGATCACGTGGCTGATCACACACCTGTCACGTGACTGATCATGCACTGATCACGTGGCATCATGCACTGATCACGTGGCTGATCATGCACTGATCACGTGACTCATGCACACGATCACGTGGCTATCATGCACTGATCACGTGGCTGATCATGCACTGATCACGTAGCAACCATATACTGGTCACGTGACTGATCATGCACTGATCACGTAAATGATCATGCACTGATCACGTGACTGATCATGCACTGATCACGTGACTGATCATGCACTGATCACGTGGCTATCATGCACTGATCACGTGGCTGATCATGCACTGATCACGTAGCTACCATGTACTGATCACGTGACTGATCATGCACTGATCACGTAATTGATCATGCACTGATCACGTGGCTGATCATGCACTGATCACGTGGCTGATCACACATGATCACGTGACTGATCATGCACTGATCACGTGGCTGATCATGCACTGATCACGTGGCTGATCATGCACTGATCACGTGGCTATCATGCACTGCTCACGTGGCTGATCATGCCATGATCACGCAGCTACCATGTACTGGTCACATGACTGATCATGCACTGATCACGTGACTGATCATGCAGTGATCACGTGGCTATCATGCACTACTCACGTGGCTGATCATGCAATGATCATGTAGCTACCATGTACAGGTCACGTGAATGATCATACACCCATCAGGTGACTGATCATGCACTGATCACGTGGCTATCATGCACTGATCACGAGACTGATCATGCACTGTTCACGTCTATATCATGCACTGATCACATGACTGCCCATGCACTGATCACGTGGATGATCATACACTAATCTTGTGACAGATCATGCACTGATCACGTGGCTGATCATGCACTGATACCGTGACTGAGCATGGACTGATCACATGACTATCATGTAGTGATCACGTGACTTAATGGCGCTGATCATGTGACTGATCATGCGCTGATCATGTTTGCTATCATACACTGATCATGTGCCTCTGGAGGCAATAAACAAAGAGCTGAGTAGGCACGAATCAAACAGTCAGCAGGCAATAATCATGGAACTCAGCTGTGAGGAATCATGCTGCTCAGCTGGCAATAATCAAGCAGCTGAGCAGGCAGGAATTACGCAGCACAGCTGGCAATTGTCAAGCAGATGACAGGCAGGAATCGTGCAGCTCAGCTGGCAATTGTCAAGCAGATGAGCAGACAGTAATCACGCAGCTCAGCAGGCCCAGATCACGTGACTGAGCATGCACTGTTCACGTGGCTGATCATACACTGATCACGTGTCTGATCATGCACTGATCACGTGGCTGATCATACACTGCTCACGTAACTGATCATGCACTGATCACGTGGCTATCATGCACTGATCACGTGGCTGAACATGCACTGTTCACGTGGCTGATCACACACCTGTTACGTGACATATCATGCACTGATCACGTGGCACTCATGCACTGATCACGTGGCTGATCATACTCTGCTCACGTAACTCATGCACACATCACGTGGCTATCATGCACTGCTCACGTGGCTCGTCATGGAATGATCACGTAGCAACCATATACTGGTAACGTGACTGATCATGCAAAGATCACGTAAATGATCATGCACTGTTCACGTGACTGATCATGTACTGATCACGTGACTGATCATGCACTGATCACGTGGCTATCATGCTCTGCTCACGTGGCTGATCATGCAACGATCACGTAGCAACCATGTACTGGTCACGTGACTGATCATGCACTGATCACGTAATTGATCATGCACTGATCACGTGGCTGATCACACATGTATCACGTGACTGATCATGCACTGAACACGTGGCTCCCATGCACTCATCACGTGGCTGTCATGAACTGATCACGTGGATATCATGCACTGATCACGTGGCTGATCACACACGTATCACATGACTGATCATGCACTGATCACGTGGCTATCATGCACTGATCACGTGGCTGATCATGCAATGATCACGTAGCTACCATGTACTGGTCACGTGACTGATCATGCACTGATCACGTAATTGATCATGCACTGATCATGTGGCTGATCATGCACTGATCACGTGGCTGATCATACACTGATCACATAACTGATCATGCACTGTCACGTGACTGATCATGCACTGATCACGTGGCTATCATGCACTGATCACTTGGCTGGACATATACTGATCACGTGCCTGGTCATGCACTGATCACGTGGCTGATCATGCACTGATCACGTGACTGATCATGCACTGATCTCGTGTCTGATCATGCACTGATCACGTGGCTATCATGCACTGCTCACGTGGCTGATCATGCCATGGTCACGCAGCTACCATGTACTGGTCACATGACTGATCATGCACTGATCACGTGACTGATCATGCAGTGATCACGTGGCTATCATGAACTACTCACGTGGCTGATCATGCAATGATCATGTAGCTACCATGTACAGGTCACGTGAATGATCATACACCCATCAGGTGACTGATCATGCACTGATCACGTGGCTATCATGCACTGATCACGAGACTGATCAAGCACTGTTCACGTCTATATCATGCACTGATCACATGACTGCCCGTGCACTGATCACGTGGATGATCATACACTAATCTTGTGACAGATCATGCACTGATCACGTGGCTGATCATGCACTGATACCGTGACTGAGCATGGACTGATCACATGACTATCATGTAGTGATCACGTGACTTAATGGCGCTGATCATGTGACTGATCATGCGCTGATCATGTTTGCTATCATACACTGATCATGTGCCTCTGGAGGCAATAAACAAAGAGCTGAGTAGGCACGAATCAAACAGTCAGCAGGCAATAATCATGGAACTCAGGTGTGAGGAATCATGCTGCTCAGCTGGCAATAATCAAGCAGCTGAGCAGGCAGGAATTACGCAGCACAGCTGGCAATTGTCAAGCAGATGACAGGCAGGAATCGTGCAGCTCAGCTGGCAATTGTCAAGCAGATGAGCAGACAGTAATCACGCAGCTCAGCAGGCCCAGATCACGTGACTGAGCATGCACTGTTCACGTGGCTGATCATACACTGATCACGTGTCTGATCATGCACTGATCACGTGGCTGATCATGCACTGATCACGTAACTGATCATGCACTGATCACGTGGCTATCATGCACTGATCACGTGGCTGATCATGCACTGATCACGTGGCTGATCACACACTGTCACGTGACTATCATGCACTGATCACGTGGCACTCATGCACTGATCACGTGGCTGATCATACACTGCTCACGTAACTGATCATGCACTGATCACGTGGCTGATCATGCACTGATCACGTGGCTGATCACACACTGTCACGTGACATATCATGCACTGATCACGTGGCACTCATGCACTGATCACGTGGCTGATCATACACTGATCACGTAACTGATCATGCACTGATCACGTGGCTATCATGCACTGATCACGTGGCTGATCATGCACTGATCACGTGGCTGATCACACACTGTCACGTGACATATCATGCACTGATCACGTGGCATCATGCACTGATCACGTGGCTGATCATACTCTGCACACGTAACTCATGCACACATCACGTGGCTATCATGCACTGATCACGTGGCTGATCATGCAATGATCACGTAGCAACCATATACTGGTCACGTGACTGATCATGCACTGATCACGTGGCTGATCATGCACTGATCACGTGACTGATCATGCACTGATCACGTGACTGATCATGCACTGATCACGTGGCTGATCATGCACTGATCACGTGGCTGATCATGCACTGATCACGTGGCTGATCACACATATATCACGTGACTGATCATGCACTGATCACGTGGCTATCATGCACTGATCACGTGGCTGTCATGCACTGATCACGTGGATATCATGCACTGATCACGTGGCTGATCACACACGTATCACATGACTGATCATGCACTGATCACGTGGCTATCATGCACTGATCACGTGGCTATCATGCACTGATCACGTGGCTGATCATGCAATGATCACGTAGCTACCATGTACTGGTCACGTGACTGATCATGCACTGATCACGTAATTGATCATGCACTGATCACGTGGCTGATCATGCACTGATCACGTGGCTGATCATACACTGATCACATAACTGATCATGCACTGATCACGTGACTGATCATGCACTGATCACGTGGCTATCATGCACTGATCACTTGGCTGACATACACTGATCACGTGCCTGATCATGCACTGATCACGTGGCTGATCATGCACTGATCACGTGACTGATCATGCACTGATCACGTGTCTGATCATGCACTGATCACGTGGCTATCATGCACTGATCACGTGGCTGATCATGCATGATCACGCAGCTACCATGTACTGGTCACATGACTGATCATGCACTGATCACGTGACTGATCATGCACTGATCACGTGGCTATCATGCACTACTCACGTGGCTGATCATGCAATGATCATGTAGCTACCATGTACAGGTCACGTGAATGATCATACACCCATCAGGTGACTGATCATGCACTGATCACGTGGCTATCATGCACTGATCACGAGACTGATCATGCACTGATCACGTCTATATCATGCACTGATCACATGACTGCCCATGCACTGATCACGTGGATGATCATACACTAATCACGTGACAGATCATGCACTGATCACGTGGCTGATCATGCACTGATCACGTGACTGATCATGCACTGATCACGTGGCTATCATGCACTGATCACGTTGCTATCATGCACTGATCACGTGGCTGATCATACACTGATCACGTGTCTGACCATGCACTGATCACGTGGCTGATCATACACTGCTCACGTAACTGATCATGCACTGATCACGTGGCTATCATGCACTGATCACGTGGCTGAACATGCACAGTTCACGTGGCTGATCACACACCTGTCACGTGACATATCATGCACTGATCACGTGGCACTCATGCACTGATCACGTGGCTGATCATACTCTGCTCACGTAACTCATGCACACATCACGTGGCTATCATGCACTGCTCACGTGGCTGATCATGGAATGATCACGTAGCAACCATATACTGGTCACGTGACTGATCATGCAAGATCACGTAAATGATCATGCACTGTTCACGTGACTGATCATGTACTGATCACGTGACTGATCATGCACTGAACACGTGGCTATCATGCACTGCTCACGTGGCTGAACATGCAACGATCACGTAGCAACCATGTACTGGTCACGTGACTGATCATGCACTGATCACGTAATTGATCATGCACTGATCACGTGGCTCATCATGCACTGATCACGTGGCTGATCACACATGTATCACGTGACTGATCATGCACTGATCCCGTGGCTCTCATGCACTGATCACGTGGCTGTCATGCACTGATCACGTGGATATCATGCACTGATCACGTGGCTGATCACACACGTATCACATGACTGATCATGCACTGATCACGTGGCTATCATGCACTGATCACGTGGCTATCATGCACTGATCACGTGGCTGATCATGCAATGATCACGTAGCTACCATGTACTGGTCACGTGACTGATCATGCACTGATCACGTAATTGATCATGCACTGATCACGTGGCTGATCATGCACTGATCACGTAACTGATCATGCACTGATCACGTGACTGATCATGCACTGATCACGTGGCTATCATGCACTGATCACTTGGCTGACATACACTGATCACGTGCCTGGTCATGCACTGATCACGTGGCTGATCATGCACTGATCACGTGACTGATCATGCACTGATCTCGTGTCTGATCATGCACTGATCACGTGGCTATCATGCACTGCTCACGTGGCTGATCATGCCATGATCACGCAGCTACCATGTACTGGTCACATGACTGATCATGCACTGATCACGTGACTGATCATGCAGTGATCACGTGGCTATCATGAACTACTCACGTGGCTGATCATGCAATGATCATGTAGCTACCATGTACAGGTCACGTGAATGATCATACACCCATCAGGTGACTGATCATGCACTGATCACGTGGCTATCATGCACTGATCACGAGACTGATCATGCACTGTTCACGTCTATATCATGCACTGATCACATGACTGCCCATGCACTGATCACGTGGATGATCATACACTAATCTTGTGACAGATCATGCACTGATCACGTGGCTGATCATGCACTAATACCGTGACTGAGCATGGACTGATCACATGACTATCATGTAGTGATCACGTGACTTAATGGCGCTGATCATGTGACTGATCATGCGCTGATCATGTTTGCTATCATACACTGATCATGTGCCTCTGGAGGCAATAAACAAAGAGCTGAGTAGGCACGAATCAAACAGTCAGCAGGCAATAATCATGGAACTCAGCTGTGAGGAATCATGCTGCTCAGCTGGCAATAATCAAGCAGCTGAGCAGGCAGGAATTACGCAGCACAGCTGGCAATTGTCAAGCAGATGACAGGCAGGAATCGTGCAGCTCAGCTGGCAATTGTCAAGCAGATGAGCAGACAGTAATCACGCAGCTCAGCAGGCCCAGATCACGTGACTGAGCATGCACTGTTCACGTGGCTGATCATACACTGATCACGTGTCTGACCATGCACTGATCACGTGGCTGATCATACACTGCTCACGTAACTGATCATGCACTGATCACGTGGCTATCATGCACTGATCACGTGGCTGAACATGCACTGTTCACGTGGCTGATCACACACCTGTCACGTGACATATCATGCACTGATCACGTGGCACTCATGCACTGATCACGTGGCTGATCATACTCTGCTCACGTAACTCATGCACACATCACGTGGCTATCATGCACTGCTCACGTGGCTCGTCATGGAATGATCACGTAGCAACCATATACTGGTAACGTGACTGATCATGCAAAGATCACGTAAATGATCATGCACTGTTCACGTGACTGATCATGTACTGATCACGTGACTGATCATGCACTGATCACGTGGCTATCATGCTCTGCTCACGTGGCTGATCATGCAACGATCACGTAGCAACCATGTACTGGTCACGTGACTGATCATGCACTGATCACGTAATTGATCATGCACTGATCACGTGGCTGATCACACATGTATCACGTGACTGATCATGCACTGATCACGTGGCTCTCATGCACTGATCACGTGGCTGTCATGCACTGATCACGTGGATATCATGCACTGATCACGTGGCTGATCACACACGTATCACATGACTGATCATGCACTGATCACGTGGCTATCATGCACTGATCACGTGGCTATCATGCACTGATCACGTGGCTGATCAGGCAATGATCACGTAGCTACCATGTACTGGTCACGTGACTGATCATGCACTGATCACGTAATTGATCATGCACTGATCATGTGGCTGATCATGCACTGATCACGTGGCTGATCATACACTGATCACATAACTGATCATGCACTGATCACGTGACTGATCATGCACTGATCACGTGGCTATCATGCACTGATCACTTGGCTGGACATACACTGATCACGTGCCTGGTCATGCACTGATCACGTGGCTGATCATGCACTGATCACGTGACTGATCATGCACTGATCTCGTGTCTGATCATGCACTGATCACGTGGCTATCATGCACTGCTCACGTGGCTGATCATGCCATGATCACGCAGCTACCATGTACTGGTCACATGACTGATCATGCACTGATCACGTGACTGATCATGCAGTGATCACGTGGCTATCATGAACTACTCACGTGGCTGATCATGCAATGATCATGTAGCTACCATGTACAGGTCACGTGAATGATCATACACCCATCAGGTGACTGATCATGCACTGATCACGTGGCTATCATGCACTGATCACGAGACTGATCATGCACTGTTCACGTCTATATCATGCACTGATCACATGACTGCCCGTGCACTGATCACGTGGATGATCATACACTAATCTTGTGACAGATCATGCACTGATCACGTGGCTGATCATGCACTGATACCGTGACTGAGCATGGACTGATCACATGACTATCATGTAGTGATCACGTGACTTAATGGCGCTGATCATGTGACTGATCATGCGCTGATCATGTTTGCTATCATACACTGATCATGTGCCTCTGGAGGCAATAAACAAAGAGCTGAGTAGGCACGAATCAAACAGTCAGCAGGCAATAATCATGGAACTCAGGTGTGAGGAATCATGCTGCTCAGCTGGCAATAATCAAGCAGCTGAGCAGGCAGGAATTACGCAGCACAGCTGGCAATTGTCAAGCAGATGACAGGCAGGAATCGTGCAGCTCAGCTGGCAATTGTCAAGCAGATGAGCAGACAGTAATCACGCAGCTCAGCAGGCCCAGATCACGTGACTGAGCATGCACTGTTCACGTGGCTGATCATACACTGATCACGTGTCTGATCATGCACTGATCACGTGGCTGATCATGCACTGATCACGTAACTGATCATGCACTGATCACGTGGCTATCATGCACTGATCACGTGGCTGATCATGCACTGATCACGTGGCTGATCACACACTGTCACGTGACTATCATGCACTGATCACGTGGCACTCATGCACTGATCACGTGGCTGATCATACACTGCTCACGTGACTGATCATGCACTGATCACGTGGCTGATCATGCACTGATCACGTGGCTGATCACACACTGTCACGTGACTATCATGCACTGATCACGTGGCACTCATGCACTGATCACGTGGCTGATCATACACTGATCACGTAACTGATCATGCACTGATCACGTGGCTATCATGCACTGATCACGTGGCTGATCATGCACTGATCACGTGGCTGATCACACACTGTCACGTGACATATCATGCACTGATCACGTGGCACTCATGCACTGATCACGTGGCTGATCATACACTGCACACGTAACTCATGCACACATCACGAGGCTATCATGCACTGATCACGTGGCTGTCATGCAATGATCACGTAGCAACCATATACTGGTCACGTGACTGATCATGCACTGATCACGTAAATGATCATGCACTGATCACGTGACTGATCATGCACTGATCACGTGACTGATCATGCACTGATCACGTAACTGATCATGCACTGATCACGTGGCTGATCATGCACTGATCACGTGGCTGATCACACATGTATCACGTGACTGATCATGCACTGATCCCGTGGCTCTCATGCACTGATCACGTGGCTGTCATGCACTGATCACGTGGATATCATGCACTGATCACGTGGCTGATCACACACGTATCACATGACTGATCATGCACTGATCACGTGGCTATCATGCACTGATCACGTGGCTATCATGCACTGATCACGTGGCTGATCAGGCAATGATCACGTAGCTACCATGTACTGGTCACGTGTCTGATCATGCACTGATCACGTAATTGATCATGCACTGATCATGTGGCTGATCATGCACTGATCACGTGGCTGATCATACACTGATCACATAACTGATCATGCACTGATCACGTGACTGATCATGCACTGATCACGTGGCTATCATGCACTGATCACTTGGCTGACATACACTGATCACGTGCCTGGTCATGCACTGATCACGTGGCTGATCATGCACTGATCACGTGACTGATCATGCACTGATCACGTGTCTGATCATGCACTGATCACGTGGCTATCATGCACTGCTCACGTGGCTGATCATGCCATGATCACGCAGCTACCATGTACTGGTCACATGACTGATCATGCACTGATCACGTGACTGATCATGCAGTGATCACGTGGCTATCATGCACTACTCACGTGGCTGATCATGCAATGATCATGTAGCTACCATGTACAGGTCACGTGAATGATCATACACCCATCAGGTGACTGATCATGCACTGATCACGTGGCTATCATGCACTGATCACGAGACTGATCATGCACTGTTCACGTCTATATCATGCACTGATCACATGACTGCCCATGCACTGATCACGTGGATGATCATACACTAATCTTGTGACAGATCATGCACTGATCACGTGGCTGATCATGCACTGATACCGTGACTGAGCATGGACTGATCACATGACTATCATGTAGTGATCACGTGACTTAATGGCGCTGATCATGTGACTGATCATGCGCTGATCATGTTTGCTATCATACACTGATCATGTGCCTCTGGAGGCAATAAACAAAGAGCTGAGTAGGCACGAATCAAACAGTCAGCAGGCAATAATCATGGAACTCAGCTGTGAGGAATCATGCTGCTCAGCTGGCAATAATCAAGCAGCTGAGCAGGCAGGAATTACGCAGCACAGCTGGCAATTGTCAAGCAGATGACAGGCAGGAATCGTGCAGCTCAGCTGGCAATTGTCAAGCAGATGAGCAGACAGTAATCACGCAGCTCAGCAGGCCCAGATCACGTGACTGAGCATGCACTGTTCACGTGGCTGATCATACACTGATCACGTGTCTGACCATGCACTGATCACGTGGCTGATCATACACTGCTCACGTAACTGATCATGCACTGATCACGTGGCTATCATGCACTGATCACGTGGCTGAACATGCACTGTTCACGTGGCTGATCACACACCTGTCACGTGACATATCATGCACTGATCACGTGGCACTCATGCACTGATCACGTGGCTGATCATACTCTGCTCACGTAACTCATGCACACATCACGTGGCTATCATGCACTGCTCACGTGGCTCGTCATGGAATGATCACGTAGCAACCATATACTGGTAACGTGACTGATCATGCAAAGATCACGTAAATGATCATGCACTGTTCACGTGACTGATCATGTACTGATCACGTGACTGATCATGCACTGATCACGTGGCTATCATGCTCTGCTCACGTGGCTGATCATGCAACGATCACGTAGCAACCATGTACTGGTCACGTGACTGATCATGCACTGATCACGTAATTGATCATGCACTGATCACGTGGCTGATCACACATGTATCACGTGACTGATCATGCACTGATCACGTGGCTCTCATGCACTGATCACGTGGCTGTCATGCACTGATCACGTGGATATCATGCACTGATCACGTGGCTGATCACACACGTATCACATGACTGATCATGCACTGATCACGTGGCTATCATGCACTGATCACGTGGCTATCATGCACTGATCACGTGGCTGATCAGGCAATGATCACGTAGCTACCATGTACTGGTCACGTGACTGATCATGCACTGATCACGTAATTGATCATGCACTGATCATGTGGCTGATCATGCACTGATCACGTGGCTGATCATACACTGATCACATAACTGATCATGCACTGATCACGTGACTGATCATGCACTGATCACGTGGCTATCATGCACTGATCACTTGGCTGGACATACACTGATCACGTGCCTGGTCATGCACTGATCACGTGGCTGATCATGCACTGATCACGTGACTGATCATGCACTGATCTCGTGTCTGATCATGCACTGATCACGTGGCTATCATGCACTGCTCACGTGGCTGATCATGCCATGATCACGCAGCTACCATGTACTGGTCACATGACTGATCATGCACTGATCACGTGACTGATCATGCAGTGATCACGTGGCTATCATGAACTACTCACGTGGCTGATCATGCAATGATCATGTAGCTACCATGTACAGGTCACGTGAATGATCATACACCCATCAGGTGACTGATCATGCACTGATCACGTGGCTATCATGCACTGATCACGAGACTGATCATGCACTGTTCACGTCTATATCATGCACTGATCACATGACTGCCCGTGCACTGATCACGTGGATGATCATACACTAATCTTGTGACAGATCATGCACTGATCACGTGGCTGATCATGCACTGATACCGTGACTGAGCATGGACTGATCACATGACTATCATGTAGTGATCACGTGACTTAATGGCGCTGATCATGTGACTGATCATGCGCTGATCATGTTTGCTATCATACACTGATCATGTGCCTCTGGAGGCAATAAACAAAGAGCTGAGTAGGCACGAATCAAACAGTCAGCAGGCAATAATCATGGAACTCAGGTGTGAGGAATCATGCTGCTCAGCTGGCAATAATCAAGCAGCTGAGCAGGCAGGAATTACGCAGCACAGCTGGCAATTGTCAAGCAGATGACAGGCAGGAATCGTGCAGCTCAGCTGGCAATTGTCAAGCAGATGAGCAGACAGTAATCACGCAGCTCAGCAGGCCCAGATCACGTGACTGAGCATGCACTGTTCACGTGGCTGATCATACACTGATCACGTGTCTGATCATGCACTGATCACGTGGCTGATCATGCACTGATCACGTAACTGATCATGCACTGATCACGTGGCTATCATGCACTGATCACGTGGCTGATCATGCACTGATCACGTGGCTGATCACACACTGTCACGTGACTATCATGCACTGATCACGTGGCACTCATGCACTGATCACGTGGCTGATCATACACTGCTCACGTAACTGATCATGCACTGATCACGTGGCTGATCATGCACTGATCACGTGGCTGATCACACACTGTCACGTGACTATCATGCACTGATCACGTGGCATCATGCACTGATCACGTGGCTGATCATACACTGATCACGTAACTGATCATGCACTGATCACGTGGCTATCATGCACTGATCACGTGGCTGATCATGCACTGATCACGTGGCTGATCATGCACTGATCACGTGACTATCATGCACTGATCACGTGGCACTCATGCACTGATCACGTGGCTGATCATACACTGCACACGTGACTCATGCACTGATCACGTGGCTATCATGCACTGATCACGTGGCTGATCATGCACTGATCACGTAGCAACCATATACTGGTCACGTGACTGATCATGCACTGATCACGTGGCTGATCATGCACTGATCACGTGACTGATCATGCACTGATCACGTGACTGATCATGCACTGATCACGTGGCTGATCATGCACTGATCACGTGGCTGATCATGCACTGATCACGTGGCTGATCACACATGATCACGTGACTGATCATGCACTGATCACGTGGCTATCATGCACTGATCACGTGGCTGTCATGCACTGATCACGTGGATATCATGCACTGATCACGTGGCTGATCACACACGATCACGTGACTGATCATGCACTGATCACGTGGCTATCATGCACTGATCACGTGGCTATCATGCACTGATCACGTGGCTGATCATGCAATGATCACGTAGCTACCATGTACTGGTCACGTGACTGATCATGCACTGATCACGTGATTGATCATGCACTGATCACGTGGCTGATCATGCACTGATCACGTGGCTGATCATGCACTGATCACGTAACTGATCATGCACTGATCACGTGACTGATCATGCACTGATCACGTGGCTATCATGCACTGATCACGTGGCTGATCATGCACTGATCACGTGCCTGATCATGCACTGATCACGTGGCTGATCATGCACTGATCACGTGACTGATCATGCACTGATCACGTGACTGATCATGCACTGATCACGTGGCTATCATGCACTGATCACGTGGCTGATCATGCATGATCACGCAGCTACCATGTACTGATCACATGACTGATCATGCACTGATCACGTGACTGATCATGCACTGATCACGTGGCTATCATGCACTATCACGTGGCTGATCATGCAATGATCATGTAGCTACCATGTACAGGTCACGTGAATGATCATACACTGATCAGGTGACTGATCATGCACTGATCACGTGGCTATCATGCACTGATCACGAGACTGATCATGCACTGATCACGTCTATATCATGCACTGATCACATGACTGCCCATGCACTGATCACGTGGATGATCATACACTAATCACGTGACAGATCATGCACTGATCACGTGGCTGATCATGCACTGATCACGTGACTGATCATGCACTGATCACGTGGCTATCATGCACTGATCACGTTGCTATCATGCACTGATCACGTGGCTGATCATACACTGATCACGTGTCTGACCATGCACTGATCACGTGGCTGATCATACACTGCTCACGTAACTGATCATGCACTGATCACGTGGCTATCATGCACTGATCACGTGGCTGAACATGCACTGTTCACGTGGCTGATCACACACCTGTCACGTGACATATCATGCACTGATCACGTGGCACTCATGCACTGATCACGTGGCTGATCATACTCTGCTCACGTAACTCATGCACACATCACGTGGCTATCATGCACTGCTCACGTGGCTCGTCATGGAATGATCACGTAGCAACCATATACTGGTCACGTGACTGATCATGCAAGATCACGTAAATGATCATGCACTGTTCACGTGACTGATCATGTACTGATCACGTGACTGATCATGCACTGATCACGTGGCTATCATGCACTGCTCACGTGGCTGATCATGCAACGATCACGTAGCAACCATGTACTGGTCACGTGACTGATCATGCACTGATCACGTAATTGATCATGCACTGATCACGTGGCTCATCATGCACTGATCACGTGGCTGATCACACATGTATCACGTGACTGATCATGCACTGATCACGTGGCTCTCATGCACTGATCACGTGGCTGTCATGCACTGATCACGTGGATATCATGCACTGATCACGTGGCTGATCACACACGTATCACATGACTGATCATGCACTGATCACGTGGCTATCATGCACTGATCACGTGGCTATCATGCACTGATCACGTGGCTGATCAGGCAATGATCACGTAGCTACCATGTACTGGTCACGTGACTGATCATGCACTGATCACGTAATTGATCATGCACTGATCACGTGGCTGATCATGCACTGATCACGTAACTGATCATGCACTGATCACGTGACTGATCATGCACTGATCACGTGGCTATCATGCACTGATCACGTGGCTGACATACACTGATCACGTGCCTGGTCATGCACTGATCACGTGGCTGATCATGCACTGATCACGTGACTGATCATGCACTGATCACGTGTCTGATCATGCACTGATCACGTGGCTATCATGCACTGCTCACGTGGCTGATCATGCCATGATCACGCAGCTACCATGTACTGGTCACATGACTGATCATGCACTGATCACGTGACTGATCATGCAGTGATCACGTGGCTATCATGAACTACTCACGTGGCTGATCATGCAATGATCATGTAGCTACCATGTACAGGTCACGTGAATGATCATACACCCATCAGGTGACTGATCATGCACTGATCACGTGGCTATCATGCACTGATCACGAGACTGATCATGCACTGTTCACGTCTATATCATGCACTGATCACATGACTGCCCATGCACTGATCACGTGGATGATCATACACTAATCTTGTGACAGATCATGCACTGATCACGTGGCTGATCATGCACTGATACCGTGACTGAGCATGGACTGATCACATGACTATCATGTAGTGATCACGTGACTTAATGGCGCTGATCATGTGACTGATCATGCGCTGATCATGTTTGCTATCATACACTGATCATGTGCCTCTGGAGGCAATAAACAAAGAGCTGAGTAGGCACGAATCAAACAGTCAGCAGGCAATAATCATGGAACTCAGCTGTGAGGAATCATGCTGCTCAGCTGGCAATAATCAAGCAGCTGAGCAGGCAGGAATTACGCAGCACAGCTGGCAATTGTCAAGCAGATGACAGGCAGGAATCGTGCAGCTCAGCTGGCAATTGTCAAGCAGATGAGCAGACAGTAATCACGCAGCTCAGCAGGCCCAGATCACGTGACTGAGCATGCACTGTTCACGTGGCTGATCATACACTGATCACGTGTCTGATCATGCACTGATCACGTGGCTGATCATACACTGCTCACGTAACTGATCATGCACTGATCACGTGGCTATCATGCACTGATCACGTGGCTGAACATGCACTGTTCACGTGGCTGATCACACACCTGTCACGTGACATATCATGCACTGATCACGTGGCACTCATGCACTGATCACGTGGCTGATCATACTCTGCTCACGTAACTCATGCACACATCACGTGGCTATCATGCACTGCTCACGTGGCTCGTCATGGAATGATCACGTAGCAACCATATACTGGTCACGTGACTGATCATGCAAAGATCACGTAAATGATCATGCACTGTTCACGTGACTGATCATGTACTGATCACGTGACTGATCATGCACTGATCACGTGGCTATCATGCACTGCTCACGTGGCTGATCATGCAACGATCACGTAGCAACCATGTACTGGTCACGTGACTGATCATGCACTGATCACGTAATTGATCATGCACTGATCACGTGGCTGATCACACTGATCACGTGACTGATCATGCACTGATCACGTGGCTCATGCACTGATCACGTGGCTGATCATGCACTGATCACGTGGCTATCATGCACTGATCACGTGGCTGATCACACACGATCACGTGACTGATCATGCACTGATCACGTGGCTATCATGCACTGATCACGTGGCTATCATGCACTGATCACGTGGCTGATCATGCACTGATCACGTAGCTACCATGTACTGATCACGTGACTGATCATGCACTGATCACGTGGCTGATCATGCACTGATCACGTGGCTGATCATGCACTGATCACGTGGCTGATCATGCAATGATCACGTAGCTACCATGTACTGGTCACGTGACTGATCATGCACTGATCACGTAATTGATCATGCACTGATCACGTGGCTGATCATGCACTGATCACGTAACTGATCATGCACTGATCACGTGACTGATCATGCACTGATCACGTGGCTATCATGCACTGATCACGTGGCTGGACATACACTGATCACGTGCCTGATCATGCACTGATCACGTGGCTGATCATGCACTGATCACGTGACTGATCATGCACTGATCACGTGTCTGATCATGCACTGATCACGTGGCTATCATGCACTGCTCACGTGGCTGATCATGCCATGATCACGCAGCTACCATGTACTGGTCACATGACTGATCATGCACTGATCACGTGACTGATCATGCAGTGATCACGTGGCTATCATGAACTACTCACGTGGCTGATCATGCAATGATCATGTAGCTACCATGTACAGGTCACGTGAATGATCATACACCCATCAGGTGACTGATCATGCACTGATCACGTGGCTATCATGCACTGATCACGAGACTGATCATGCACTGTTCACGTCTATATCATGCACTGATCACATGACTGCCCATGCACTGATCACGTGGATGATCATACACTAATCTTGTGACAGATCATGCACTGATCACGTGGCTGATCATGCACTGATACCGTGACTGAGCATGGACTGATCACATGACTATCATGTAGTGATCACGTGACTTAATGGCGCTGATCATGTGACTGATCATGCGCTGATCATGTTTGCTATCATACACTGATCATGTGCCTCTGGAGGCAATAAACAAAGAGCTGAGTAGGCACGAATCAAACAGTCAGCAGGCAATAATCATGGAACTCAGCTGTGAGGAATCATGCTGCTCAGCTGGCAATAATCAAGCAGCTGAGCAGGCAGGAATTACGCAGCACAGCTGGCAATTGTCAAGCAGATGACAGGCAGGAATCGTGCAGCTCAGCTGGCAATTGTCAAGCAGATGAGCAGACAGTAATCACGCAGCTCAGCAGGCCCAGATCACGTGACTGAGCATGCACTGTTCACGTGGCTGATCATACACTGATCACGTGATGATCATGCACTGATCACTTGGATATCATGCACTGATCACGTGGCTGATCATACACTGTTCACGTGTCTGACCATGCACTGATCACGTGGCTGATCATACACTGCTCACGTAACTGATCATGCACTGATCACGTGGCTATCATGCACTGATCACGTGGCTGATCACACACCTGTCACGTGACATATCATGCACTGATCACGTGGCACTCATGCACTGATCACGTGGCTGATCATACTCTGCTCACGTAACTCATGCACACATCACGTGGCTATCATGCACTGCTCACGTGGCTCGTCATGGAATGATCACGTAGCAACCATATACTGGTCACGTGACTGATCATGCAAAGATCACGTAAATGATCATGCACTGTTCACGTGACTGATCATGTACTGATCACGTGACTGATCATGCACTGATCACGTGGCTATCATGCTCTGCTCACGTGGCTGATCATGCAACGATCACGTAGCAACCATGTACTGGTCACGTGACTGATCATGCACTGATCACGTAATTGATCCTGCACTGATCACGTGGCTCATCATGCACTGATCACGTGGCTGATCACACATGTATCACGTGACTGATCATGCACTGATCCCGTGGCTCTCATGCACTGATCACGTGGCTGTCATGCACTGATCACGTGGATATCATGCACTGATCACGTGGCTGATCACACACGTATCACATGACTGATCATGCACTGATCACGTGGCTATCATGCACTGATCACGTGGCTATCATGCACTGATCACGTGGCTGATCAGCAATGATCACGTAGCTACCATGTACTGGTCACGTGACTGATCATGCACTGATCACGTAATTGATCATGCACTGATCATGTGGCTGATCATGCACTGATCACGTGGCTGATCATACACTGATCACATAACTGATCATGCACTGATCACGTGACTGATCATGCACTGATCACGTGGCTATCATGCACTGATCACTTGGCTGACATACACTGATCACGTGCCTGGTCATGCACTGATCACGTGGCTGATCATGCACTGATCACGTGACTGATCATGCACTGATCTCGTGTCTGATCATGCACTGATCACGTGGCTATCATGCACTGCTCACGTGGCTGATCATGCCATGATCACGCAGCTACCATGTACTGGTCACATGACTGATCATGCACTGATCACGTGACTGATCATGCAGTGATCACGTGGCTATCATGAACTACTCACGTGGCTGATCATGCAATGATCATGTAGCTACCATGTACAGGTCACGTGAATGATCATACACCCATCAGGTGACTGATCATGCACTGATCACGTGGCTATCATGCACTGATCACGAGACTGATCATGCACTGTTCACGTCTATATCATGCACTGATCACATGACTGCCCGTGCACTGATCACGTGGATGATCATACACTAATCTTGTGACAGATCATGCACTGATCACGTGGCTGATCATGCACTGATACCGTGACTGAGCATGGACTGATCACATGACTATCATGTAGTGATCACGTGACTTAATGGCGCTGATCATGTGACTGATCATGCGCTGATCATGTTTGCTATCATACACTGATCATGTGCCTCTGGAGGCAATAAACAAAGAGCTGAGTAGGCACGAATCAAACAGTCAGCAGGCAATAATCATGGAACTCAGGTGTGAGGAATCATGCTGCTCAGCTGGCAATAATCAAGCAGCTGAGCAGGCAGGAATTACGCAGCACAGCTGGCAATTGTCAAGCAGATGACAGGCAGGAATCGTGCAGCTCAGCTGGCAATTGTCAAGCAGATGAGCAGACAGTAATCACGCAGCTCAGCAGGCCCAGATCACGTGACTGAGCATGCACTGTTCACGTGGCTGATCATACACTGATCACGTGTCTGATCATGCACTGATCACGTGGCTGATCATGCACTGATCACGTAACTGATCATGCACTGATCACGTGGCTATCATGCACTGATCACGTGGCTGATCATGCACTGATCACGTGGCTGATCACACACTGTCACGTGACTATCATGCACTGATCACGTGGCACTCATGCACTGATCACGTGGCTGATCATACACTGCTCACGTGACTGATCATGCACTGATCACGTGGCTGATCATGCACTGATCACGTGGCTGATCACACACTGTCACGTGACTATCATGCACTGATCACGTGGCACTCATGCACTGATCACGTGGCTGATCATACACTGATCACGTAACTGATCATGCACTGATCACGTGGCTATCATGCACTGATCACGTGGCTGATCATGCACTGATCACGTGGCTGATCACACACTGTCACGTGACTGATCATGCACTGATCACGTGGCATCATGCACTGATCACGTGGCTGATCATACACTGACACGTGACTCATGCACTGATCACGTGGCTATCATGCACTGATCACGTGGCTGATCATGCACTGATCACGTAGCAACCATGCACTGGTCACGTGACTGATCATGCACTGATCACGTGGCTGATCATGCACTGATCACGTGACTGATCATGCACTGATCACGTGACTGATCATGCACTGATCACGTGGCTGATCATGCACTGATCACGTGGCTGATCATGCACTGATCACGTGGCTGATCACACATGATCACGTGACTGATCATGCACTGATCACGTGGCTATCATGCACTGATCACGTGGCTGATCATGCACTGATCACGTGGATATCATGCACTGATCACGTGGCTGATCACACACGATCACATGACTGATCATGCACTGATCACGTGGCTATCATGCACTGATCACGTGGCTATCATGCACTGATCACGTGGCTGATCATGCAATGATCACGTAGCTACCATGTACTGGTCACGTGACTGATCATGCACTGATCACGTAATTGATCATGCACTGATCACGTGGCTGATCATGCACTGATCACGTGGCTGATCATGCACTGATCACGTGACTGATCATGCACTGATCACGTGACTGATCATGCACTGATCACGTGGCTATCATGCACTGATCACGTGGCTGATCATGCACTGATCACGTGACTGATCATGCACTGATCACGTGGCTGATCATGCACTGATCACGTGACTGATCATGCACTGATCACGTGACTGATCATGCACTGATCACGTGGCTATCATGCACTGATCACGTGGCTGATCATGCATGATCACGCAGCTACCATGTACTGATCACATGACTGATCATGCACTGATCACGTGACTGATCATGCACTGATCACGTGGCTATCATGCACTACTCACGTGGCTGATCATGCAATGATCATGTAGCTACCATGTACAGGTCACGTGAATGATCATACACCCATCAGGTGACTGATCATGCACTGATCACGTGGCTATCATGCACTGATCACGTGACTGATCATGCACTGATCACGTCTATATCATGCACTGATCACATGACTGCCCATGCACTGATCACGTGGATGATCATACACTAATCACGTGACAGATCATGCACTGATCACGTGGCTGATCATGCACTGATCACGTGACTGATCATGCACTGATCACGTGGCTATCATGCACTGATCACGTGCTATCATGCACTGATCACGTGGCTGATCATACACTGATCACGTGTCTGATCATGCACTGATCACGTGGCTGATCATACACTGCTCACGTAACTGATCATGCACTGATCACGTGGCTATCATGCACTGATCACGTGGCTGAACATGCACTGTTCACGTGGCTGATCACACACCTGTCACGTGACATATCATGCACTGATCACGTGGCACTCATGCACTGATCACGTGGCTGATCATACTCTGCTCACGTAACTCATGCACACATCACGTGGCTATCATGCACTGCTCACGTGGCTGTCATGGATGATCACGTAGCAACCATATACTGGTCACGTGACTGATCATGCAAGATCACGTAAATGATCATGCACTGTTCACGTGACTGATCATGCACTGATCACGTGACTGATCATGCACTGATCACGTGGCTATCATGCACTGCTCACGTGGCTGATCATGCAACGATCACGTAGCAACCATGTACTGGTCACGTGACTGATCATGCACTGATCACGTAATTGATCATGCACTGATCACGTGGCTCATCATGCACTGATCACGTGGCTGATCACACATGTATCACGTGACTGATCATGCACTGATCACGTGGCTCTCATGCACTGATCACGTGGCTGTCATGCACTGATCACGTGGATATCATGCACTGATCACGTGGCTGATCACACACGTATCATGACTGATCATGCACTGATCACGTGGCTATCATGCACTGATCACGTGGCTATCATGCACTGATCACGTGGCTGATCATGCAATGATCACGTAGCTACCATGTACTGATCACGTGACTGATCATGCACTGATCACGTAATTGATCATGCACTGATCACGTGGCTGATCATGCACTGATCACGTGACTGATCATGCACTGATCACGTGACTGATCATGCACTGATCACGTGGCTATCATGCACTGATCACGTGGCTGACATGCACTGATCACGTGCCTGATCATGCACTGATCACGTGGCTGATCATGCACTGATCACGTGACTGATCATGCACTGATCACGTCTGATCATGCACTGATCACGTGGCTATCATGCACTGCTCACGTGGCTGATCATGCCATGATCACGCAGCTACCATGTACTGGTCACATGACTGATCATGCACTGATCACGTGACTGATCATGCAGTGATCACGTGGCTATCATGCACTACTCACGTGGCTGATCATGCAATGATCATGTAGCTACCATGTACAGGTCACGTGAATGATCATACACCCATCAGGTGACTGATCATGCACTGATCACGTGGCTATCATGCACTGATCACGAGACTGATCATGCACTGATCACGTCTATATCATGCACTGATCACATGACTGCCCATGCACTGATCACGTGGATGATCATACACTAATCTTGTGACAGATCATGCACTGATCACGTGGCTGATCATGCACTGATACCGTGACTGAGCATGGACTGATCACATGACTATCATGTAGTGATCACGTGACTTAATGGCGCTGATCATGTGACTGATCATGCGCTGATCATGTTTGCTATCATACACTGATCATGTGCCTCTGGAGGCAATAAACAAAGAGCTGAGTAGGCACGAATCAAACAGTCAGCAGGCAATAATCATGGAACTCAGCTGTGAGGAATCATGCTGCTCAGCTGGCAATAATCAAGCAGCTGAGCAGGCAGGAATTACGCAGCACAGCTGGCAATTGTCAAGCAGATGACAGGCAGGAATCGTGCAGCTCAGCTGGCAATTGTCAAGCAGATGAGCAGACAGTAATCACGCAGCTCAGCAGGCCCAGATCACGTGACTGAGCATGCACTGTTCACGTGGCTGATCATACACTGATCACGTGTCTGATCATGCACTGATCACGTGGCTGATCATACACTGCTCACGTAACTGATCATGCACTGATCACGTGGCTATCATGCACTGATCACGTGGCTGATCATGCACTGATCACGTGGCTGATCACACACTGATCACGTGGCACTCATGCACTGATCACGTGGCTGATCATACTCTGCTCACGTAACTCATGCACACATCACGTGGCTATCATGCACTGCTCACGTGGCTCGTCATGGAATGATCACGTAGCAACCATATACTGGTCACGTGACTGATCATGCACTGATCACGTAAATGATCATGCACTGTTCACGTGACTGATCATGTACTGATCACGTGACTGATCATGCACTGATCACGTGGCTATCATGCACTGCTCACGTGGCTGATCATGCAACGATCACGTAGCAACCATGTACTGGTCACGTGACTGATCATGCACTGATCACGTAATTGATCATGCACTGATCACGTGGCTGATCACACATGATCACGTGACTGATCATGCACTGATCACGTGGCTATCATGCACTGATCACGTGGCTGTCATGCACTGATCACGTGGATATCATGCACTGATCACGTGGCTGATCACACACGTATCACATGACTGATCATGCACTGATCACGTGGCTATCATGCACTGATCACGTGGCTATCATGCACTGATCACGTGGCTGATCATGCAATGATCACGTAGCTACCATGTACTGGTCACGTGACTGATCATGCACTGATCACGTAACTGATCATGCACTGATCACGTGGCTGATCATGCACTGATCACGTGGCTGATCATGCACTGATCACGTAGCTATCATGCACTGATCACGTGACTGATCATGCACTGATCACGTGGCTGATCATGCACTGATCACGTGGCTGATCATGCACTGATCACGTGACTGATCATGCACTGATCACGTGACTGATCATGCACTGATCACGTGGCTATCATGCACTGATCACGTGACTGATCATGCACTGATCACGTGACTGATCATGCACTGATCACGTGGCTGATCATGCACTGATCACGTGACTGATCATGCACTGATCACGTGACTGATCATGCACTGATCACGTGGCTATCATGCACTGATCACGTGGCTGATCATGCATGATCACGCAGCTACCATGTACTGGTCACGTGACTGATCATGCACTGATCACGTAATTGATCATGCACTGATCACGTGGCTGATCATGCACTGATCACGTGGCTGATCACACATGATCACGTGACTGATCATGCACTGATCACGTGGCTATCATGCACTGATCACGTGGCTGATCATGCACTGATCACGTGGATATCATGCACTGATCACGTGGCTGATCACACATGTATCACATGACTGATCATGCACTGATCACGTGGCTATCATGCACTGATCACGTGGCTATCATGCACTGATCACGTGGCTGATCATGCAATGATCACGTAGCTACCATGCACTGATCACGTGACTGATCATGCACTGATCACGTAATTGATCATGCACTGATCACGTGGCTGATCATGCACTGATCACGTGGCTGATCATGCACTGATCACGTAACTGATCATGCACTGATCACGTGACTGATCATGCACTGATCACGTGGCTATCATGCACTGATCACGTGGCTGATCATACACTGATCACGTGCCTGATCATGCACTGATCACGTGGCTGATCATGCACTGATCACGTGACTGATCATGCACTGATCACGTGACTGATCATGCACTGATCACGTGGCTATCATGCACTGCTCACGTGGCTGATCATGCCATGATCACGCAGCTACCATGTACTGGTCACATGACTGATCATGCACTGATCACGTGACTGATCATGCACTGATCACGTGGCTATCATGCACTACTCACGTGGCTGATCATGCAATGATCATGTAGCTACCATGTACAGGTCACGTGAATGATCATACACCCATCAGGTGACTGATCATGCACTGATCACGTGGCTATCATGCACTGATCACGAGACTGATCATGCACTGATCACGTCTATATCATGCACTGATCACATGACTGCCCATGCACTGATCACGTGGATGATCATACACTAATCATGTGACAGATCATGCACTGATCACGTGGCTGATCATGCACTGATACCGTGACTGAGCATGGACTGATCACATGACTATCATGTAGTGATCACGTGACTTAATGGCGCTGATCATGTGACTGATCATGCGCTGATCATGTTTGCTATCATACACTGATCATGTGCCTCTGGAGGCAATAAACAAAGAGCTGAGTAGGCACGAATCAAACAGTCAGCAGGCAATAATCATGGAACTCAGCTGTGAGGAATCATGCTGCTCAGCTGGCAATAATCAAGCAGCTGAGCAGGCAGGAATTACGCAGCACAGCTGGCAATTGTCAAGCAGATGACAGGCAGGAATCGTGCAGCTCAGCTGGCAATTGTCAAGCAGATGAGCAGACAGTAATCACGCAGCTCAGCAGGCCCAGATCACGTGACTGAGCATGCACTGTTCACGTGGCTGATCATACACTGATCACGTGACTGATCATGCACTGATCACGTGGCTGATCATGCACTGATCACGTGACTGATCATGCACTGATCACGTGGCTGATCATGCACTGATCACGTGGCTGATCATACACTGTCACGTGACTATCATGCACTGATCACGTGGCATCATGCACTGATCACGTGGCTGATCATACACTGATCACGTGACTGATCATGCACTGATCACGTGGCTGATCATGCACTGATCACGTGGCTGATCATGCACTGATCACGTGACTATCATGCACTGATCACGTGGCACTCATGCACTGATCACGTGGCTGATCATACACTGATCACGTAACTGATCATGCACTGATCACGTGGCTATCATGCACTGATCACGTGGCTGATCATGCACTGATCACGTGGCTGATCACACACTGTCACGTGACTATCATGCACTGATCACGTGGCACTCATGCACTGATCACGTGGCTGATCATACACTGATCACGTAACTCATGCACACATCACGTGGCTATCATGCACTGATCACGTGGCTGTCATGGAATGATCACGTAGCAACCATATACTGGTCACGTGACTGATCATGCACTGATCACGTAAATGATCATGCACTGATCACGTGACTGATCATGCACTGATCACGTGACTGATCATGCACTGATCACGTGGCTATCATGCACTGCTCACGTGGCTGATCATGCAACGATCACGTAGCAACCATGTACTGGTCACGTGACTGATCATGCACTGATCACGTAATTGATCATGCACTGATCACGTGGCTCATCATGCACTGATCACGTGGCTGATCACACATGTATCACGTGACTGATCATGCACTGATCACGTGGCTCTCATGCACTGATCACGTGGCTGTCATGCACTGATCACGTGGATATCATGCACTGATCACGTGGCTGATCACACACGTATCACATGACTGATCATGCACTGATCACGTGGCTATCATGCACTGATCACGTGGCTATCATGCACTGATCACGTGGCTGATCAGCAATGATCACGTAGCTACCATGTACTGGTCACGTGACTGATCATGCACTGATCACGTAATTGATCATGCACTGATCATGTGGCTGATCATGCACTGATCACGTGGCTGATCATACACTGATCACATAACTGATCATGCACTGATCACGTGACTGATCATGCACTGATCACGTGGCTATCATGCACTGATCACTTGGCTGACATACACTGATCACGTGCCTGGTCATGCACTGATCACGTGGCTGATCATGCACTGATCACGTGACTGATCATGCACTGATCACGTGACTGATCATGCACTGATCACGTGGCTATCATGCACTGCTCACGTGGCTGATCATGCCATGATCACGCAGCTACCATGTACTGGTCACATGACTGATCATGCACTGATCACGTGACTGATCATGCACTGATCACGTGGCTATCATGCACTACTCACGTGGCTGATCATGCAATGATCATGTAGCTACCATGTACAGGTCACGTGAATGATCATACACCCATCAGGTGACTGATCATGCACTGATCACGTGGCTATCATGCACTGATCACGAGACTGATCATGCACTGTTCACGTCTATATCATGCACTGATCACATGACTGCCCATGCACTGATCACGTGGATGATCATACACTAATCTTGTGACAGATCATGCACTGATCACGTGGCTGATCATGCACTGATACCGTGACTGAGCATGGACTGATCACATGACTATCATGTAGTGATCACGTGACTTAATGGCGCTGATCATGTGACTGATCATGCGCTGATCATGTTTGCTATCATACACTGATCATGTGCCTCTGGAGGCAATAAACAAAGAGCTGAGTAGGCACGAATCAAACAGTCAGCAGGCAATAATCATGGAACTCAGCTGTGAGGAATCATGCTGCTCAGCTGGCAATAATCAAGCAGCTGAGCAGGCAGGAATTACGCAGCACAGCTGGCAATTGTCAAGCAGATGACAGGCAGGAATCGTGCAGCTCAGCTGGCAATTGTCAAGCAGATGAGCAGACAGTAATCACGCAGCTCAGCAGGCCCAGATCACGTGACTGAGCATGCACTGTTCACGTGGCTGATCATACACTGATCACGTGACTGATCATGCACTGATCACGTGGCTGATCATGCACTGATCACGTGACTGATCATGCACTGATCACGTGGCTATCATGCACTGATCACGTGGCTGATCATACACTGTCACGTGACTATCATGCACTGATCACGTGGCATCATGCACTGATCACGTGGCTGATCATACACTGATCACGTGACTGATCATGCACTGATCACGTGGCTGATCATGCACTGATCACGTGGCTGATCACACACTGTCACGTGACTATCATGCACTGATCACGTGGCACTCATGCACTGATCACGTGGCTGATCATACACTGATCACGTAACTGATCATGCACTGATCACGTGGCTATCATGCACTGATCACGTGGCTGATCATGCACTGATCACGTGGCTGATCACACACTGTCACGTGACTATCATGCACTGATCACGTGGCACTCATGCACTGATCACGTGGCTGATCATACACTGATCACGTGACTCATGCACTGATCACGTGGCTATCATGCACTGATCACGTGGCTGATCATGCAATGATCACGTAGCAACCATATACTGGTCACGTGACTGATCATGCACTGATCACGTAAATGATCATGCACTGATCACGTGACTGATCATGCACTGATCACGTGACTGATCATGCACTGATCACGTGGCTATCATGCACTGATCACGTGGCTGATCATGCACGATCACGTAGCAACCATGCACTGGTCACGTGACTGATCATGCACTGATCACGTAATTGATCATGCACTGATCACGTGGCTGATCATGCACTGATCACGTGGCTGATCACACATGATCACGTGACTGATCATGCACTGATCACGTGGCTATCATGCACTGATCACGTGGCTGTCATGCACTGATCACGTGGATATCATGCACTGATCACGTGGCTATCATGCACTGATCACGTGGCTATCATGCACTGATCACGTGGCTGATCAGCAATGATCATGCTACATGATCACGTGACTGATCATGCACTGATCACGTAATTGATCATGCACTGATCACGTGGCTGATCATGCACTGATCACGTGGCTGATCATGCACTGATCACGTAACTGATCATGCACTGATCACGTGACTGATCATGCACTGATCACGTGGCTATCATGCACTGATCACTTGGCTGACATACACTGATCACGTGCCTGATCATGCACTGATCACGTGGCTGATCATGCACTGATCACGTGACTGATCATGCACTGATCACGTGACTGATCATGCACTGATCACGTGGCTATCATGCACTGCTCACGTGGCTGATCATGCCATGATCACGCAGCTACCATGTACTGGTCACATGACTGATCATGCACTGATCACGTGACTGATCATGCAGTGATCACGTGGCTATCATGCACTACTCACGTGGCTGATCATGCAATGATCATGTAGCTACCATGTACAGGTCACGTGAATGATCATACACCCATCAGGTGACTGATCATGCACTGATCACGTGGCTATCATGCACTGATCACGAGACTGATCATGCACTGATCACGTCTATATCATGCACTGATCACATGACTGCCCATGCACTGATCACGTGGATGATCATACACTAATCTTGTGACAGATCATGCACTGATCACGTGGCTGATCATGCACTGATACCGTGACTGAGCATGGACTGATCACATGACTATCATGTAGTGATCACGTGACTTAATGGCGCTGATCATGTGACTGATCATGCGCTGATCATGTTTGCTATCATACACTGATCATGTGCCTCTGGAGGCAATAAACAAAGAGCTGAGTAGGCACGAATCAAACAGTCAGCAGGCAATAATCATGGAACTCAGCTGTGAGGAATCATGCTGCTCAGCTGGCAATAATCAAGCAGCTGAGCAGGCAGGAATTACGCAGCACAGCTGGCAATTGTCAAGCAGATGACAGGCAGGAATCGTGCAGCTCAGCTGGCAATTGTCAAGCAGATGAGCAGACAGTAATCACGCAGCTCAGCAGGCCCAGATCACGTGACTGAGCATGCACTGTTCACGTGGCTGATCATACACTGATCACGTGTCTGATCATGCACTGATCACGTGGCTGATCATGCACTGATCACGTGGCTGATCATGCACTGATCACGTGGCTGATCATGCACTGATCACGTGGCTGATCACACACTGTCACGTGACTATCATGCACTGATCACGTGGCATCATGCACTGATCACGTGGCTGATCATACACTGATCACGTGACTGATCATGCACTGATCACGTGGCTGATCATGCACTGATCACGTGGCTGATCACACACTGTCACGTGACTATCATGCACTGATCACGTGGCACTCATGCACTGATCACGTGGCTGATCATACACTGCTCACGTAACTGATCATGCACTGATCACGTGGCTATCATGCACTGATCACGTGGCTGATCATGCACTGATCACGTGGCTGATCACACACTGTCACGTGACTGATCATGCACTGATCACGTGGCATCATGCACTGATCACGTGGCTGATCATACACTGATCACGTGACTCATGCACACGATCACGTGGCTATCATGCACTGATCACGTGGCTGATCATGCACTGATCACGTAGCAACCATATACTGGTCACGTGACTGATCATGCACTGATCACGTAAATGATCATGCACTGATCACGTGACTGATCATGCACTGATCACGTGACTGATCATGCACTGATCACGTGGCTATCATGCACTGATCACGTGGCTGATCATGCACTGATCACGTAGCAACCATGTACTGATCACGTGACTGATCATGCACTGATCACGTAACTGATCATGCACTGATCACGTGGCTGATCATGCACTGATCACGTGGCTGATCACACATGATCACGTGACTGATCATGCACTGATCACGTGGCTGATCATGCACTGATCACGTGGCTGATCATGCACTGATCACGTGGCTATCATGCACTGCTCACGTGGCTGATCATGCCATGATCACGCAGCTACCATGTACTGGTCACATGACTGATCATGCACTGATCACGTGACTGATCATGCAGTGATCACGTGGCTATCATGCACTACTCACGTGGCTGATCATGCAATGATCATGTAGCTACCATGTACAGGTCACGTGAATGATCATACACCCATCAGGTGACTGATCATGCACTGATCACGTGGCTATCATGCACTGATCACGAGACTGATCATGCACTGATCACGTCTATATCATGCACTGATCACATGACTGCCCATGCACTGATCACGTGGATGATCATACACTAATCATGTGACAGATCATGCACTGATCACGTGGCTGATCATGCACTGATACCGTGACTGAGCATGGACTGATCACATGACTATCATGTAGTGATCACGTGACTTAATGGCGCTGATCATGTGACTGATCATGCGCTGATCATGTTTGCTATCATACACTGATCATGTGCCTCTGGAGGCAATAAACAAAGAGCTGAGTAGGCACGAATCAAACAGTCAGCAGGCAATAATCATGGAACTCAGCTGTGAGGAATCATGCTGCTCAGCTGGCAATAATCAAGCAGCTGAGCAGGCAGGAATTACGCAGCACAGCTGGCAATTGTCAAGCAGATGACAGGCAGGAATCGTGCAGCTCAGCTGGCAATTGTCAAGCAGATGAGCAGACAGTAATCACGCAGCTCAGCAGGCCCAGATCACGTGACTGAGCATGCACTGTTCACGTGGCTGATCATACACTGATCACGTGTCTGATCATGCACTGATCACGTGGCTGATCATGCACTGATCACGTGGCTGATCATGCACTGATCACGTGGCTGATCATGCACTGATCACGTGGCTGATCACACACTGTCACGTGACTATCATGCACTGATCACGTGGCACTCATGCACTGATCACGTGGCTGATCATACACTGCTCACGTGACTGATCATGCACTGATCACGTGGCTGATCATGCACTGATCACGTGGCTGATCACACACTGTCACGTGACTATCATGCACTGATCACGTGGCACTCATGCACTGATCACGTGGCTGATCATACACTGATCACGTAACTGATCATGCACTGATCACGTGGCTATCATGCACTGATCACGTGGCTGATCATGCACTGATCACGTGGCTGATCACACACTGTCACGTGACTGATCATGCACTGATCACGTGGCATCATGCACTGATCACGTGGCTGATCATGCACTGATCACGTGACTCATGCACACGATCACGTGGCTATCATGCACTGATCACGTGGCTGATCATGCACTGATCACGTAGCAACCATATACTGATCACGTGACTGATCATGCACTGATCACGTAACTGATCATGCACTGATCACGTGACTGATCATGCACTGATCACGTGACTGATCATGCACTGATCACGTGGCTATCATGCACTGATCACGTGGCTGATCATGCACTGATCACGTAGCTACCATGTACTGATCACGTGACTGATCATGCACTGATCACGTGACTGATCATGCACTGATCACGTGGCTGATCATGCACTGATCACGTGGCTGATCACACTGATCACGTGACTGATCATGCACTGATCACGTGGCTGATCATGCACTGATCACGTGGCTGATCATGCACTGATCACGTGGCTATCATGCACTGCTCACGTGGCTGATCATGCCATGATCACGCAGCTACCATGTACTGGTCACATGACTGATCATGCACTGATCACGTGACTGATCATGCAGTGATCACGTGGCTATCATGCACTACTCACGTGGCTGATCATGCAATGATCATGTAGCTACCATGTACAGGTCACGTGAATGATCATACACCCATCAGGTGACTGATCATGCACTGATCACGTGGCTATCATGCACTGATCACGAGACTGATCATGCACTGATCACGTCTATATCATGCACTGATCACATGACTGCCCATGCACTGATCACGTGGATGATCATACACTAATCATGTGACAGATCATGCACTGATCACGTGGCTGATCATGCACTGATACCGTGACTGAGCATGGACTGATCACATGACTATCATGTAGTGATCACGTGACTTAATGGCGCTGATCATGTGACTGATCATGCGCTGATCATGTTTGCTATCATACACTGATCATGTGCCTCTGGAGGCAATAAACAAAGAGCTGAGTAGGCACGAATCAAACAGTCAGCAGGCAATAATCATGGAACTCAGCTGTGAGGAATCATGCTGCTCAGCTGGCAATAATCAAGCAGCTGAGCAGGCAGGAATTACGCAGCACAGCTGGCAATTGTCAAGCAGATGACAGGCAGGAATCGTGCAGCTCAGCTGGCAATTGTCAAGCAGATGAGCAGACAGTAATCACGCAGCTCAGCAGGCCCAGATCACGTGACTGAGCATGCACTGTTCACGTGGCTGATCATACACTGATCACGTGTCTGATCATGCACTGATCACGTGGCTGATCATACACTGCTCACGTAACTGATCATGCACTGATCACGTGGCTATCATGCACTGATCACGTGGCTGAACATGCACTGTTCACGTGGCTGATCACACACCTGTCACGTGACATATCATGCACTGATCACGTGGCACTCATGCACTGATCACGTGGCTGATCATACTCTGCTCACGTAACTCATGCACACATCACGTGGCTATCATGCACTGCTCACGTGGCTCGTCATGGAATGATCACGTAGCTACCATATACTGGTCACGTGACTGATCATGCACTGATCACGTAAATGATCATGCACTGTTCACGTGACTGATCATGTACTGATCACGTGACTGATCATGCACTGATCACGTGGCTATCATGCACTGCTCACGTGGCTGATCATGCAACGATCACGTAGCAACCATGTACTGGTCACGTGACTGATCATGCACTGATCACGTAATTGATCATGCACTGATCACGTGGCTGATCACACATGATCACGTGACTGATCATGCACTGATCACGTGGCTATCATGCACTGATCACGTGGCTGTCATGCACTGATCACGTGGATATCATGCACTGATCACGTGGCTGATCACACACGTATCACGTGACTGATCATGCACTGATCACGTGGCTATCATGCACTGATCACGTGGCTGATCATGCACTGATCACGTAGCTACCATGTACTGGTCACGTGACTGATCATGCACTGATCACGTGACTGATCATGCACTGATCACGTGGCTGATCATGCACTGATCACGTGGCTGATCATGCACTGATCACGTGACTGATCATGCACTGATCACGTGACTGATCATGCACTGATCACGTGGCTATCATGCACTGATCACGTGGCTATCATGCACTGATCACGTGGCTGATCATGCACTGATCACGTAGCTACCATGCACTGGTCACGTGACTGATCATGCACTGATCACGTGATTGATCATGCACTGATCACGTGGCTGATCATGCACTGATCACGTGGCTGATCATACACTGATCACATGACTGATCATGCACTGATCACGTGACTGATCATGCACTGATCACGTGGCTATCATGCACTGATCACTTGGCTGGACATACACTGATCACGTGCCTGGTCATGCACTGATCACGTGGCTGATCATGCACTGATCACGTGACTGATCATGCACTGATCACGTGGCTGATCATGCACTGATCACGTGGCTATCATGCACTGCTCACGTGGCTGATCATGCCATGATCACGCAGCTACCATGTACTGGTCACATGACTGATCATGCACTGATCACGTGACTGATCATGCACTGATCACGTGGCTATCATGCACTACTCACGTGGCTGATCATGCAATGATCATGTAGCTACCATGTACAGGTCACGTGAATGATCATACACCCATCAGGTGACTGATCATGCACTGATCACGTGGCTATCATGCACTGATCACGAGACTGATCATGCACTGTTCACGTCTATATCATGCACTGATCACATGACTGCCCATGCACTGATCACGTGGATGATCATACACTAATCTTGTGACAGATCATGCACTGATCACGTGGCTGATCATGCACTGATACCGTGACTGAGCATGGACTGATCACATGACTATCATGTAGTGATCACGTGACTTAATGGCGCTGATCATGTGACTGATCATGCGCTGATCATGTTTGCTATCATACACTGATCATGTGCCTCTGGAGGCAATAAACAAAGAGCTGAGTAGGCACGAATCAAACAGTCAGCAGGCAATAATCATGGAACTCAGCTGTGAGGAATCATGCTGCTCAGCTGGCAATAATCAAGCAGCTGAGCAGGCAGGAATTACGCAGCACAGCTGGCAATTGTCAAGCAGATGACAGGCAGGAATCGTGCAGCTCAGCTGGCAATTGTCAAGCAGATGAGCAGACAGTAATCACGCAGCTCAGCAGGCCCAGATCACGTGACTGAGCATGCACTGTTCACGTGGCTGATCATACACTGATCACGTGACTGATCATGCACTGATCACGTGGCTGATCATGCACTGATCACGTGACTGATCATGCACTGATCACGTGGCTATCATGCACTGATCACGTGGCTGATCACACACTGTCACGTGACTATCATGCACTGATCACGTGGCATCATGCACTGATCACGTGGCTGATCATGCACTGATCACGTGACTGATCATGCACTGATCACGTGGCTGATCATGCACTGATCACGTGGCTGATCATGCACTGATCACGTGACTATCATGCACTGATCACGTGGCACTCATGCACTGATCACGTGGCTGATCATACACTGATCACGTAACTGATCATGCACTGATCACGTGGCTATCATGCACTGATCACGTGGCTGATCATGCACTGATCACGTGGCTGATCACACACTGTCACGTGACTATCATGCACTGATCACGTGGCACTCATGCACTGATCACGTGGCTGATCATACACTGATCACGTAACTCATGCACACATCACGTGGCTATCATGCACTGATCACGTGGCTGTCATGCAATGATCACGTAGCAACCATATACTGGTCACGTGACTGATCATGCACTGATCACGTAAATGATCATGCACTGTTCACGTGACTGATCATGCACTGATCACGTGACTGATCATGCACTGATCACGTGGCTATCATGCACTGATCACGTGGCTGATCATGCACGATCACGTAGCAACCATGTACTGGTCACGTGACTGATCATGCACTGATCACGTAATTGATCATGCACTGATCACGTGGCTCATCATGCACTGATCACGTGGCTGATCACACATGTATCACGTGACTGATCATGCACTGATCACGTGGCTCTCATGCACTGATCACGTGGCTGTCATGCACTGATCACGTGGATATCATGCACTGATCACGTGGCTATCATGCACTGATCACGTGGCTATCATGCACTGATCACGTGGCTGATCATGCAATGATCACGTAGCTACCATGTACTGGTCACGTGACTGATCATGCACTGATCACGTAATTGATCATGCACTGATCATGTGGCTGATCATGCACTGATCACGTGGCTGATCATACACTGATCACATAACTGATCATGCACTGATCACGTGACTGATCATGCACTGATCACGTGGCTATCATGCACTGATCACGTGGCTGACATACACTGATCACGTGCCTGGTCATGCACTGATCACGTGGCTGATCATGCACTGATCACGTGACTGATCATGCACTGATCACGTGACTGATCATGCACTGATCACGTGGCTATCATGCACTGCTCACGTGGCTGATCATGCCATGATCACGCAGCTACCATGTACTGGTCACATGACTGATCATGCACTGATCACGTGACTGATCATGCAGTGATCACGTGGCTATCATGCACTACTCACGTGGCTGATCATGCAATGATCATGTAGCTACCATGTACAGGTCACGTGAATGATCATACACCCATCAGGTGACTGATCATGCACTGATCACGTGGCTATCATGCACTGATCACGAGACTGATCATGCACTGATCACGTCTATATCATGCACTGATCACATGACTGCCCATGCACTGATCACGTGGATGATCATACACTAATCTTGTGACAGATCATGCACTGATCACGTGGCTGATCATGCACTGATACCGTGACTGAGCATGGACTGATCACATGACTATCATGTAGTGATCACGTGACTTAATGGCGCTGATCATGTGACTGATCATGCGCTGATCATGTTTGCTATCATACACTGATCATGTGCCTCTGGAGGCAATAAACAAAGAGCTGAGTAGGCACGAATCAAACAGTCAGCAGGCAATAATCATGGAACTCAGCTGTGAGGAATCATGCTGCTCAGCTGGCAATAATCAAGCAGCTGAGCAGGCAGGAATTACGCAGCACAGCTGGCAATTGTCAAGCAGATGACAGGCAGGAATCGTGCAGCTCAGCTGGCAATTGTCAAGCAGATGAGCAGACAGTAATCACGCAGCTCAGCAGGCCCAGATCACGTGACTGAGCATGCACTGTTCACGTGGCTGATCATACACTGATCACGTGTCTGATCATGCACTGATCACGTGGCTGATCATGCACTGATCACGTGGCTGATCATGCACTGATCACGTGGCTGATCATGCACTGATCACGTGGCTGATCACACACTGTCACGTGACTATCATGCACTGATCACGTGGCACTCATGCACTGATCACGTGGCTGATCATACACTGATCACGTGACTGATCATGCACTGATCACGTGGCTGATCATGCACTGATCACGTGGCTGATCACACACTGTCACGTGACATATCATGCACTGATCACGTGGCACTCATGCACTGATCACGTGGCTGATCATACACTGCTCACGTAACTGATCATGCACTGATCACGTGGCTATCATGCACTGATCACGTGGCTGATCATGCACTGATCACGTGGCTGATCATACACTGTCACGTGACTGATCATGCACTGATCACGTGGCATCATGCACTGATCACGTGGCTGATCATGCACTGATCACGTGACTCATGCACACGATCACGTGGCTATCATGCACTGATCACGTGGCTGATCATGCACTGATCACGCTACCATGCACTGGTCACGTGACTGATCATGCACTGATCACGTGGCTGATCATGCACTGATCACGTGACTGATCATGCACTGATCACGTGACTGATCATGCACTGATCACGTGGCTATCATGCACTGATCACGTGGCTGATCATGCACTGATCACGTAGCTATCATGTACTGATCACGTGACTGATCATGCACTGATCACGTGACTGATCATGCACTGATCACGTGGCTGATCATGCACTGATCACGTGGCTGATCACACTGATCACGTGACTGATCATGCACTGATCACGTGGCTGATCATGCACTGATCACGTGGCTGATCATGCACTGATCACGTGGCTATCATGCACTGCTCACGTGGCTGATCATGCCATGATCACGCAGCTACCATGTACTGGTCACATGACTGATCATGCACTGATCACGTGACTGATCATGCAGTGATCACGTGGCTATCATGCACTACTCACGTGGCTGATCATGCAATGATCATGTAGCTACCATGTACAGGTCACGTGAATGATCATACACCCATCAGGTGACTGATCATGCACTGATCACGTGGCTATCATGCACTGATCACGAGACTGATCATGCACTGATCACGTCTATATCATGCACTGATCACATGACTGCCCATGCACTGATCACGTGGATGATCATACACTAATCTTGTGACAGATCATGCACTGATCACGTGGCTGATCATGCACTGATACCGTGACTGAGCATGGACTGATCACATGACTATCATGTAGTGATCACGTGACTTAATGGCGCTGATCATGTGACTGATCATGCGCTGATCATGTTTGCTATCATACACTGATCATGTGCCTCTGGAGGCAATAAACAAAGAGCTGAGTAGGCACGAATCAAACAGTCAGCAGGCAATAATCATGGAACTCAGCTGTGAGGAATCATGCTGCTCAGCTGGCAATAATCAAGCAGCTGAGCAGGCAGGAATTACGCAGCACAGCTGGCAATTGTCAAGCAGATGACAGGCAGGAATCGTGCAGCTCAGCTGGCAATTGTCAAGCAGATGAGCAGACAGTAATCACGCAGCTCAGCAGGCCCAGATCACGTGACTGAGCATGCACTGTTCACGTGGCTGATCATACACTGATCACGTGTCTGATCATGCACTGATCACGTGGCTGATCATACACTGCTCACGTAACTGATCATGCACTGATCACGTGGCTATCATGCACTGATCACGTGGCTGAACATGCACTGTTCACGTGGCTGATCACACACCTGTCACGTGACATATCATGCACTGATCACGTGGCACTCATGCACTGATCACGTGGCTGATCATACTCTGCTCACGTAACTCATGCACACATCACGTGGCTATCATGCACTGCTCACGTGGCTCGTCATGGAATGATCACGTAGCAACCATATACTGGTCACGTGACTGATCATGCAAAGATCACGTAAATGATCATGCACTGTTCACGTGACTGATCATGTACTGATCACGTGACTGATCATGCACTGATCACGTGGCTATCATGCTCTGCTCACGTGGCTGATCATGCAACGATCACGTAGCAACCATGTACTGGTCACGTGACTGATCATGCACTGATCACGTAATTGATCATGCACTGATCACGTGGCTGATCACACATGTATCACGTGACTGATCATGCACTGATCACGTGGCTCTCATGCACTGATCACGTGGCTGTCATGCACTGATCACGTGGATATCATGCACTGATCACGTGGCTGATCACACACGTATCACATGACTGATCATGCACTGATCACGTGGCTATCATGCACTGATCACGTGGCTGATCATGCAATGATCACGTAGCTACCATGTACTGGTCACGTGACTGATCATGCACTGATCACGTAATTGATCATGCACTGATCACGTGGCTGATCATGCACTGATCACGTGGCTGATCATACACTGATCACATAACTGATCATGCACTGATCACGTGACTGATCATGCACTGATCACGTGGCTATCATGCACTGATCACTTGGCTGGACATACACTGATCACGTGCCTGGTCATGCACTGATCACGTGGCTGATCATGCACTGATCACGTGACTGATCATGCACTGATCTCGTGTCTGATCATGCACTGATCACGTGGCTATCATGCACTGCTCACGTGGCTGATCATGCCATGATCACGCAGCTACCATGTACTGGTCACATGACTGATCATGCACTGATCACGTGACTGATCATGCAGTGATCACGTGGCTATCATGAACTACTCACGTGGCTGATCATGCAATGATCATGTAGCTACCATGTACAGGTCACGTGAATGATCATACACCCATCAGGTGACTGATCATGCACTGATCACGTGGCTATCATGCACTGATCACGAGACTGATCATGCACTGATCACGTCTATATCATGCACTGATCACATGACTGCCCATGCACTGATCACGTGGATGATCATACACTAATCTTGTGACAGATCATGCACTGATCACGTGGCTGATCATGCACTGATACCGTGACTGAGCATGGACTGATCACATGACTATCATGTAGTGATCACGTGACTTAATGGCGCTGATCATGTGACTGATCATGCGCTGATCATGTTTGCTATCATACACTGATCATGTGCCTCTGGAGGCAATAAACAAAGAGCTGAGTAGGCACGAATCAAACAGTCAGCAGGCAATAATCATGGAACTCAGGTGTGAGGAATCATGCTGCTCAGCTGGCAATAATCAAGCAGCTGAGCAGGCAGGAATTACGCAGCACAGCTGGCAATTGTCAAGCAGATGACAGGCAGGAATCGTGCAGCTCAGCTGGCAATTGTCAAGCAGATGAGCAGACAGTAATCACGCAGCTCAGCAGGCCCAGATCACGTGACTGAGCATGCACTGTTCACGTGGCTGATCATACACTGATCACGTGTCTGATCATGCACTGATCACGTGGCTGATCATGCACTGATCACGTAACTGATCATGCACTGATCACGTGGCTATCATGCACTGATCACGTGGCTGATCATGCACTGATCACGTGGCTGATCACACTGTCACGTGACTATCATGCACTGATCACGTGGCACTCATGCACTGATCACGTGGCTGATCATACACTGCTCACGTGACTGATCATGCACTGATCACGTGGCTGATCATGCACTGATCACGTGGCTGATCACACACTGTCACGTGACTATCATGCACTGATCACGTGGCATCATGCACTGATCACGTGGCTGATCATGCACTGATCACGTGACTGATCATGCACTGATCACGTGGCTATCATGCACTGATCACGTGGCTGATCATGCACTGATCACGTGGCTGATCACACACTGATCACGTGACTATCATGCACTGATCACGTGGCACTCATGCACTGATCACGTGGCTGATCATACACTGACACGTGACTCATGCACTGATCACGTGGCTATCATGCACTGATCACGTGGCTGATCATGCACTGATCACGTAGCAACCATATACTGGTCACGTGACTGATCATGCACTGATCACGTGGCTGATCATGCACTGATCACGTGACTGATCATGCACTGATCACGTGACTGATCATGCACTGATCACGTGGCTGATCATGCACTGATCACGTGGCTGATCATGCACTGATCACGTGGCTGATCACACATATATCACGTGACTGATCATGCACTGATCACGTGGCTATCATGCACTGATCACGTGGCTGATCATGCACTGATCACGTGGATATCATGCACTGATCACGTGGCTGATCACACTATCACATGACTGATCATGCACTGATCACGTGGCTATCATGCACTGATCACGTGGCTATCATGCACTGATCACGTGGCTGATCATGCAATGATCACGTAGCTACCATGTACTGTCACGTGACTGATCATGCACTGATCACGTGGCTGATCATGCACTGATCACGTGGCTGATCATGCACTGATCACGTGACTGATCATGCACTGATCACGTGACTGATCATGCACTGATCACGTGGCTATCATGCACTGATCACGTGGCTGACATACACTGATCACGTGACTGATCATGCACTGATCACGTGGCTGATCATGCACTGATCACGTGACTGATCATGCACTGATCACGTGACTGATCATGCACTGATCACGTGGCTATCATGCACTGATCACGTGGCTGATCATGCATGATCACGCAGCTACCATGTACTGATCACATGACTGATCATGCACTGATCACGTGACTGATCATGCACTGATCACGTGGCTATCATGCACTATCACGTGGCTGATCATGCAATGATCATGTAGCTACCATGTACAGGTCACGTGAATGATCATACACTGATCAGGTGACTGATCATGCACTGATCACGTGGCTATCATGCACTGATCACGTGACTGATCATGCACTGATCACGTCTATATCATGCACTGATCACATGACTGCCCATGCACTGATCACGTGGATGATCATACACTAATCACGTGACAGATCATGCACTGATCACGTGGCTGATCATGCACTGATCACGTGACTGATCATGCACTGATCACGTGGCTATCATGCACTGATCACGTTGCTATCATGCACTGATCACGTGGCTGATCATACACTGATCACGTGTCTGATCATGCACTGATCACGTGGCTGATCATACACTGATCACGTAACTGATCATGCACTGATCACGTGGCTATCATGCACTGATCACGTGGCTGAACATGCACTGATCACGTGGCTGATCACACACCTGTCACGTGACATATCATGCACTGATCACGTGGCACTCATGCACTGATCACGTGGCTGATCATACTCTGCTCACGTAACTCATGCACACATCACGTGGCTATCATGCACTGCTCACGTGGCTGTCATGGAATGATCACGTAGCAACCATATACTGGTCACGTGACTGATCATGCAAGATCACGTAAATGATCATGCACTGTTCACGTGACTGATCATGCACTGATCACGTGACTGATCATGCACTGATCACGTGGCTATCATGCACTGCTCACGTGGCTGATCATGCAACGATCACGTAGCAACCATGTACTGGTCACGTGACTGATCATGCACTGATCACGTAATTGATCATGCACTGATCACGTGGCTCATCATGCACTGATCACGTGGCTGATCACACATGTATCACGTGACTGATCATGCACTGATCACGTGGCTCTCATGCACTGATCACGTGGCTGTCATGCACTGATCACGTGGATATCATGCACTGATCACGTGGCTGATCACACACGTATCACATGACTGATCATGCACTGATCACGTGGCTATCATGCACTGATCACGTGGCTATCATGCACTGATCACGTGGCTGATCATGCAATGATCACGTAGCTACCATGTACTGGTCACGTGACTGATCATGCACTGATCACGTAATTGATCATGCACTGATCACGTGGCTGATCATGCACTGATCACGTGACTGATCATGCACTGATCACGTGACTGATCATGCACTGATCACGTGGCTATCATGCACTGATCACGTGGCTGACATACACTGATCACGTGCCTGGTCATGCACTGATCACGTGGCTGATCATGCACTGATCACGTGACTGATCATGCACTGATCACGTGTCTGATCATGCACTGATCACGTGGCTATCATGCACTGCTCACGTGGCTGATCATGCCATGATCACGCAGCTACCATGTACTGGTCACATGACTGATCATGCACTGATCACGTGACTGATCATGCAGTGATCACGTGGCTATCATGCACTACTCACGTGGCTGATCATGCAATGATCATGTAGCTACCATGTACAGGTCACGTGAATGATCATACACCCATCAGGTGACTGATCATGCACTGATCACGTGGCTATCATGCACTGATCACGAGACTGATCATGCACTGTTCACGTCTATATCATGCACTGATCACATGACTGCCCATGCACTGATCACGTGGATGATCATACACTAATCTTGTGACAGATCATGCACTGATCACGTGGCTGATCATGCACTGATACCGTGACTGAGCATGGACTGATCACATGACTATCATGTAGTGATCACGTGACTTAATGGCGCTGATCATGTGACTGATCATGCGCTGATCATGTTTGCTATCATACACTGATCATGTGCCTCTGGAGGCAATAAACAAAGAGCTGAGTAGGCACGAATCAAACAGTCAGCAGGCAATAATCATGGAACTCAGGTGTGAGGAATCATGCTGCTCAGCTGGCAATAATCAAGCAGCTGAGCAGGCAGGAATTACGCAGCACAGCTGGCAATTGTCAAGCAGATGACAGGCAGGAATCGTGCAGCTCAGCTGGCAATTGTCAAGCAGATGAGCAGACAGTAATCACGCAGCTCAGCAGGCCCAGATCACGTGACTGAGCATGCACTGTTCACGTGGCTGATCATACACTGATCACGTGTCTGATCATGCACTGATCACGTGGCTGATCATACACTGCTCACGTAACTGATCATGCACTGATCACGTGGCTATCATGCACTGATCACGTGGCTGAACATGCACTGTTCACGTGGCTGATCACACACCTGTCACGTGACATATCATGCACTGATCACGTGGCACTCATGCACTGATCACGTGGCTGATCATACTCTGCTCACGTAACTCATGCACACATCACGTGGCTATCATGCACTGCTCACGTGGCTCGTCATGGAATGATCACGTAGCAACCATATACTGGTCACGTGACTGATCATGCAAAGATCACGTAAATGATCATGCACTGTTCACGTGACTGATCATGTACTGATCACGTGACTGATCATGCACTGATCACGTGGCTATCATGCTCTGCTCACGTGGCTGATCATGCAACGATCACGTAGCAACCATGTACTGGTCACGTGACTGATCATGCACTGATCACGTAATTGATCATGCACTGATCACGTGGCTGATCACACATGATCACGTGACTGATCATGCACTGATCACGTGGCTCTCATGCACTGATCACGTGGCTGTCATGCACTGATCACGTGGATATCATGCACTGATCACGTGGCTGATCACACACGTATCACATGACTGATCATGCACTGATCACGTGGCTATCATGCACTGATCACGTGGCTATCATGCACTGATCACGTGGCTGATCATGCAATGATCACGTAGCTACCATGTACTGGTCACGTGACTGATCATGCACTGATCACGTAATTGATCATGCACTGATCATGTGGCTGATCATGCACTGATCACGTGGCTGATCATACACTGATCACATAACTGATCATGCACTGATCACGTGACTGATCATGCACTGATCACGTGGCTATCATGCACTGATCACTTGGCTGGACATACACTGATCACGTGCCTGGTCATGCACTGATCACGTGGCTGATCATGCACTGATCACGTGACTGATCATGCACTGATCTCGTGTCTGATCATGCACTGATCACGTGGCTATCATGCACTGCTCACGTGGCTGATCATGCCATGATCACGCAGCTACCATGTACTGGTCACATGACTGATCATGCACTGATCACGTGACTGATCATGCAGTGATCACGTGGCTATCATGAACTACTCACGTGGCTGATCATGCAATGATCATGTAGCTACCATGTACAGGTCACGTGAATGATCATACACCCATCAGGTGACTGATCATGCACTGATCACGTGGCTATCATGCACTGATCACGAGACTGATCATGCACTGTTCACGTCTATATCATGCACTGATCACATGACTGCCCATGCACTGATCACGTGGATGATCATACACTAATCTTGTGACAGATCATGCACTGATCACGTGGCTGATCATGCACTGATACCGTGACTGAGCATGGACTGATCACATGACTATCATGTAGTGATCACGTGACTTAATGGCGCTGATCATGTGACTGATCATGCGCTGATCATGTTTGCTATCATACACTGATCATGTGCCTCTGGAGGCAATAAACAAAGAGCTGAGTAGGCACGAATCAAACAGTCAGCAGGCAATAATCATGGAACTCAGGTGTGAGGAATCATGCTGCTCAGCTGGCAATAATCAAGCAGCTGAGCAGGCAGGAATTACGCAGCACAGCTGGCAATTGTCAAGCAGATGACAGGCAGGAATCGTGCAGCTCAGCTGGCAATTGTCAAGCAGATGAGCAGACAGTAATCACGCAGCTCAGCAGGCCCAGATCACGTGACTGAGCATGCACTGTTCACGTGGCTGATCATACACTGATCACGTGTCTGATCATGCACTGATCACGTGGCTGATCATGCACTGATCACGTAACTGATCATGCACTGATCACGTGGCTATCATGCACTGATCACGTGGCTGATCATGCACTGATCACGTGGCTGATCATGCACTGTCACGTGACTATCATGCACTGATCACGTGGCACTCATGCACTGATCACGTGGCTGATCATACACTGCTCACGTGACTGATCATGCACTGATCACGTGGCTGATCATGCACTGATCACGTGGCTGATCATGCACTGATCACGTGACTATCATGCACTGATCACGTGGCATCATGCACTGATCACGTGGCTGATCATGCACTGATCACGTGACTGATCATGCACTGATCACGTGGCTATCATGCACTGATCACGTGGCTGATCATGCACTGATCACGTGGCTGATCATGCACTGATCACGTGACTATCATGCACTGATCACGTGGCATCATGCACTGATCACGTGGCTGATCATACACTGACACGTGACTCATGCACTGATCACGTGGCTATCATGCACTGATCACGTGGCTGATCATGCACTGATCACGTAGCAACCATGCACTGATCACGTGACTGATCATGCACTGATCACGTGGCTGATCATGCACTGATCACGTGACTGATCATGCACTGATCACGTGACTGATCATGCACTGATCACGTGACTGATCATGCACTGATCACGTGGCTGATCATGCACTGATCACGTGGCTGATCACACATATATCACGTGACTGATCATGCACTGATCACGTGGCTATCATGCACTGATCACGTGGCTGTCATGCACTGATCACGTGGATATCATGCACTGATCACGTGGCTGATCACACACGATCACATGACTGATCATGCACTGATCACGTGGCTATCATGCACTGATCACGTGGCTATCATGCACTGATCACGTGGCTGATCATGCAATGATCACGTAGCTACCATGTACTGGTCACGTGACTGATCATGCACTGATCACGTAATTGATCATGCACTGATCACGTGGCTGATCATGCACTGATCACGTGGCTGATCATGCACTGATCACGTGACTGATCATGCACTGATCACGTGACTGATCATGCACTGATCACGTGGCTATCATGCACTGATCACGTGGCTGACATACACTGATCACGTGCCTGATCATGCACTGATCACGTGGCTGATCATGCACTGATCACGTGACTGATCATGCACTGATCACGTGACTGATCATGCACTGATCACGTGGCTATCATGCACTGATCACGTGGCTGATCATGCCATGATCACGCAGCTACCATGTACTGGTCACATGACTGATCATGCACTGATCACGTGACTGATCATGCACTGATCACGTGGCTATCATGCACTACTCACGTGGCTGATCATGCAATGATCATGTAGCTACCATGTACAGGTCACGTGAATGATCATACACCCATCAGGTGACTGATCATGCACTGATCACGTGGCTATCATGCACTGATCACGTGACTGATCATGCACTGATCACGTCTATATCATGCACTGATCACATGACTGCCCATGCACTGATCACGTGGATGATCATACACTAATCACGTGACAGATCATGCACTGATCACGTGGCTGATCATGCACTGATCACGTGACTGATCATGCACTGATCACGTGGCTATCATGCACTGATCACGTTGCTATCATGCACTGATCACGTGGCTGATCATGCACTGATCACGTGTCTGATCATGCACTGATCACGTGGCTGATCATACACTGATCACGTAACTGATCATGCACTGATCACGTGGCTATCATGCACTGATCACGTGGCTGAACATGCACTGTTCACGTGGCTGATCACACACCTGTCACGTGACATATCATGCACTGATCACGTGGCACTCATGCACTGATCACGTGGCTGATCATACTCTGCTCACGTAACTCATGCATACATCACGTGGCTATCATGCACTGCTCACGTGGCTGTCATGGAATGATCACGTAGCAACCATATACTGGTCACGTGACTGATCATGCAAGATCACGTAAATGATCATGCACTGTTCACGTGACTGATCATGCACTGATCACGTGACTGATCATGCACTGATCACGTGGCTATCATGCACTGCTCACGTGGCTGATCATGCAACGATCACGTAGCAACCATGTACTGGTCACGTGACTGATCATGCACTGATCACGTAATTGATCATGCACTGATCACGTGGCTCATCATGCACTGATCACGTGGCTGATCACACATGTATCACGTGACTGATCATGCACTGATCACGTGGCTCTCATGCACTGATCACGTGGCTGTCATGCACTGATCACGTGGATATCATGCACTGATCACGTGGCTGATCACACACGTATCACATGACTGATCATGCACTGATCACGTGGCTATCATGCACTGATCACGTGGCTATCATGCACTGATCACGTGGCTGATCATGCAATGATCACGTAGCTACCATGTACTGGTCACGTGACTGATCATGCACTGATCACGTAATTGATCATGCACTGATCACGTGGCTGATCATGCACTGATCACGTAACTGATCATGCACTGATCACGTGACTGATCATGCACTGATCACGTGGCTATCATGCACTGATCACTTGGCTGACATACACTGATCACGTGCCTGGTCATGCACTGATCACGTGGCTGATCATGCACTGATCACGTGACTGATCATGCACTGATCACGTGTCTGATCATGCACTGATCACGTGGCTATCATGCACTGCTCACGTGGCTGATCATGCCATGATCACGCAGCTACCATGTACTGGTCACATGACTGATCATGCACTGATCACGTGACTGATCATGCAGTGATCACGTGGCTATCATGCACTACTCACGTGGCTGATCATGCAATGATCATGTAGCTACCATGTACAGGTCACGTGAATGATCATACACCCATCAGGTGACTGATCATGCACTGATCACGTGGCTATCATGCACTGATCACGAGACTGATCATGCACTGTTCACGTCTATATCATGCACTGATCACATGACTGCCCATGCACTGATCACGTGGATGATCATACACTAATCTTGTGACAGATCATGCACTGATCACGTGGCTGATCATGCACTGATACCGTGACTGAGCATGGACTGATCACATGACTATCATGTAGTGATCACGTGACTTAATGGCGCTGATCATGTGACTGATCATGCGCTGATCATGTTTGCTATCATACACTGATCATGTGCCTCTGGAGGCAATAAACAAAGAGCTGAGTAGGCACGAATCAAACAGTCAGCAGGCAATAATCATGGAACTCAGCTGTGAGGAATCATGCTGCTCAGCTGGCAATAATCAAGCAGCTGAGCAGGCAGGAATTACGCAGCACAGCTGGCAATTGTCAAGCAGATGACAGGCAGGAATCGTGCAGCTCAGCTGGCAATTGTCAAGCAGATGAGCAGACAGTAATCACGCAGCTCAGCAGGCCCAGATCACGTGACTGAGCATGCACTGTTCACGTGGCTGATCATACACTGATCACGTGTCTGATCATGCACTGATCACGTGGCTGATCATACACTGCTCACGTAACTGATCATGCACTGATCACGTGGCTATCATGCACTGATCACGTGGCTGAACATGCACTGTTCACGTGGCTGATCACACACCTGTCACGTGACATATCATGCACTGATCACGTGGCACTCATGCACTGATCACGTGGCTGATCATACTCTGCTCACGTAACTCATGCACACATCACGTGGCTATCATGCACTGCTCACGTGGCTCGTCATGGAATGATCACGTAGCAACCATATACTGGTCACGTGACTGATCATGCAAAGATCACGTAAATGATCATGCACTGTTCACGTGACTGATCATGTACTGATCACGTGACTGATCATGCACTGATCACGTGGCTATCATGCTCTGCTCACGTGGCTGATCATGCAACGATCACGTAGCAACCATGTACTGGTCACGTGACTGATCATGCACTGATCACGTAATTGATCATGCACTGATCACGTGGCTGATCACACATGATCACGTGACTGATCATGCACTGATCACGTGGCTCTCATGCACTGATCACGTGGCTGTCATGCACTGATCACGTGGATATCATGCACTGATCACGTGGCTGATCACACACGTATCACATGACTGATCATGCACTGATCACGTGGCTATCATGCACTGATCACGTGGCTATCATGCACTGATCACGTGGCTGATCAGGCAATGATCACGTAGCTACCATGTACTGGTCACGTGACTGATCATGCACTGATCACGTAATTGATCATGCACTGATCATGTGGCTGATCATGCACTGATCACGTGGCTGATCATACACTGATCACATAACTGATCATGCACTGATCACGTGACTGATCATGCACTGATCACGTGGCTATCATGCACTGATCACTTGGCTGGACATACACTGATCACGTGCCTGGTCATGCACTGATCACGTGGCTGATCATGCACTGATCACGTGACTGATCATGCACTGATCTCGTGTCTGATCATGCACTGATCACGTGGCTATCATGCACTGCTCACGTGGCTGATCATGCCATGATCACGCAGCTACCATGTACTGGTCACATGACTGATCATGCACTGATCACGTGACTGATCATGCAGTGATCACGTGGCTATCATGAACTACTCACGTGGCTGATCATGCAATGATCATGTAGCTACCATGTACAGGTCACGTGAATGATCATACACCCATCAGGTGACTGATCATGCACTGATCACGTGGCTATCATGCACTGATCACGAGACTGATCATGCACTGTTCACGTCTATATCATGCACTGATCACATGACTGCCCGTGCACTGATCACGTGGATGATCATACACTAATCTTGTGACAGATCATGCACTGATCACGTGGCTGATCATGCACTGATACCGTGACTGAGCATGGACTGATCACATGACTATCATGTAGTGATCACGTGACTTAATGGCGCTGATCATGTGACTGATCATGCGCTGATCATGTTTGCTATCATACACTGATCATGTGCCTCTGGAGGCAATAAACAAAGAGCTGAGTAGGCACGAATCAAACAGTCAGCAGGCAATAATCATGGAACTCAGGTGTGAGGAATCATGCTGCTCAGCTGGCAATAATCAAGCAGCTGAGCAGGCAGGAATTACGCAGCACAGCTGGCAATTGTCAAGCAGATGACAGGCAGGAATCGTGCAGCTCAGCTGGCAATTGTCAAGCAGATGAGCAGACAGTAATCACGCAGCTCAGCAGGCCCAGATCACGTGACTGAGCATGCACTGTTCACGTGGCTGATCATACACTGATCACGTGTCTGATCATGCACTGATCACGTGGCTGATCATGCACTGATCACGTAACTGATCATGCACTGATCACGTGGCTATCATGCACTGATCACGTGGCTGATCATGCACTGATCACGTGGCTGATCACACACTGTCACGTGACTATCATGCACTGATCACGTGGCACTCATGCACTGATCACGTGGCTGATCATACACTGCTCACGTGACTGATCATGCACTGATCACGTGGCTGATCATGCACTGATCACGTGGCTGATCACACACTGTCACGTGACTATCATGCACTGATCACGTGGCACTCATGCACTGATCACGTGGCTGATCATGCACTGATCACGTAACTGATCATGCACTGATCACGTGGCTATCATGCACTGATCACGTGGCTGATCATGCACTGATCACGTGGCTGATCATGCACTGATCACGTGACTGATCATGCACTGATCACGTGGCATCATGCACTGATCACGTGGCTGATCATACACTGATCACGTGACTCATGCACTGATCACGTGGCTATCATGCACTGATCACGTGGCTGATCATGCACTGATCACGTAGCAACCATGCACTGATCACGTGACTGATCATGCACTGATCACGTGGCTGATCATGCACTGATCACGTGACTGATCATGCACTGATCACGTGACTGATCATGCACTGATCACGTGACTGATCATGCACTGATCACGTGGCTGATCATGCACTGATCACGTGGCTGATCACACATATATCACGTGACTGATCATGCACTGATCACGTGGCTATCATGCACTGATCACGTGGCTGATCATGCACTGATCACGTGGCTATCATGCACTGATCACGTGGCTGATCACACACGATCACATGACTGATCATGCACTGATCACGTGGCTATCATGCACTGATCACGTGGCTATCATGCACTGATCACGTGGCTGATCATGCACTGATCACGTAGCTACCATGTACTGGTCACGTGACTGATCATGCACTGATCACGTAATTGATCATGCACTGATCACGTGGCTGATCATGCACTGATCACGTGGCTGATCATGCACTGATCACGTAACTGATCATGCACTGATCACGTGACTGATCATGCACTGATCACGTGGCTATCATGCACTGATCACGTGGCTGACATACACTGATCACGTGCCTGATCATGCACTGATCACGTGGCTGATCATGCACTGATCACGTGACTGATCATGCACTGATCACGTGACTGATCATGCACTGATCACGTGGCTATCATGCACTGATCACGTGGCTGATCATGCATGATCACGCAGCTACCATGTACTGATCACATGACTGATCATGCACTGATCACGTGACTGATCATGCACTGATCACGTGGCTATCATGCACTATCACGTGGCTGATCATGCAATGATCATGTAGCTACCATGTACAGGTCACGTGAATGATCATACACTGATCAGGTGACTGATCATGCACTGATCACGTGGCTATCATGCACTGATCACGTGACTGATCATGCACTGATCACGTCTATATCATGCACTGATCACATGACTGCCCATGCACTGATCACGTGGATGATCATACACTAATCACGTGACAGATCATGCACTGATCACGTGGCTGATCATGCACTGTATCACGTGACTGATCATGCACTGATCACGTGGCTATCATGCACTGATCACGTTGCTATCATGCACTGATCACGTGGCTGATCATACACTGATCACGTGTCTGATCATGCACTGATCACGTGGCTGATCATACACTGCTCACGTAACTGATCATGCACTGATCACGTGGCTATCATGCACTGATCACGTGGCTGAACATGCACTGTTCACGTGGCTGATCACACACCTGTCACGTGACATATCATGCACTGATCACGTGGCACTCATGCACTGATCACGTGGCTGATCATACTCTGCTCACGTAACTCATGCACACATCACGTGGCTATCATGCACTGCTCACGTGGCTCGTCATGGAATGATCACGTAGCAACCATATACTGGTCACGTGACTGATCATGCAAGATCACGTAAATGATCATGCACTGTTCACGTGACTGATCATGTACTGATCACGTGACTGATCATGCACTGATCACGTGGCTATCATGCACTGCTCACGTGGCTGATCATGCAACGATCACGTAGCAACCATGTACTGGTCACGTGACTGATCATGCACTGATCACGTAATTGATCATGCACTGATCACGTGGCTCATCATGCACTGATCACGTGGCTGATCACACATGTATCACGTGACTGATCATGCACTGATCACGTGGCTCTCATGCACTGATCACGTGGCTGTCATGCACTGATCACGTGGATATCATGCACTGATCACGTGGCTGATCACACACGTATCACATGACTGATCATGCACTGATCACGTGGCTATCATGCACTGATCACGTGGCTATCATGCACTGATCACGTGGCTGATCATGCAATGATCACGTAGCTACCATGTACTGATCACGTGACTGATCATGCACTGATCACGTAATTGATCATGCACTGATCACGTGGCTGATCATGCACTGATCACGTAACTGATCATGCACTGATCACGTGACTGATCATGCACTGATCACGTGGCTATCATGCACTGATCACGTGGCTGACATACACTGATCACGTGCCTGATCATGCACTGATCACGTGGCTGATCATGCACTGATCACGTGACTGATCATGCACTGATCACGTGTCTGATCATGCACTGATCACGTGGCTATCATGCACTGCTCACGTGGCTGATCATGCCATGATCACGCAGCTACCATGTACTGGTCACATGACTGATCATGCACTGATCACGTGACTGATCATGCAGTGATCACGTGGCTATCATGAACTACTCACGTGGCTGATCATGCAATGATCATGTAGCTACCATGTACAGGTCACGTGAATGATCATACACCCATCAGGTGACTGATCATGCACTGATCACGTGGCTATCATGCACTGATCACGAGACTGATCATGCACTGTTCACGTCTATATCATGCACTGATCACATGACTGCCCATGCACTGATCACGTGGATGATCATACACTAATCTTGTGACAGATCATGCACTGATCACGTGGCTGATCATGCACTGATACCGTGACTGAGCATGGACTGATCACATGACTATCATGTAGTGATCACGTGACTTAATGGCGCTGATCATGTGACTGATCATGCGCTGATCATGTTTGCTATCATACACTGATCATGTGCCTCTGGAGGCAATAAACAAAGAGCTGAGTAGGCACGAATCAAACAGTCAGCAGGCAATAATCATGGAACTCAGCTGTGAGGAATCATGCTGCTCAGCTGGCAATAATCAAGCAGCTGAGCAGGCAGGAATTACGCAGCACAGCTGGCAATTGTCAAGCAGATGACAGGCAGGAATCGTGCAGCTCAGCTGGCAATTGTCAAGCAGATGAGCAGACAGTAATCACGCAGCTCAGCAGGCCCAGATCACGTGACTGAGCATGCACTGTTCACGTGGCTGATCATACACTGATCACGTGTCTGATCATGCACTGATCACGTGGCTGATCATACACTGCTCACGTAACTGATCATGCACTGATCACGTGGCTATCATGCACTGATCACGTGGCTGAACATGCACTGTTCACGTGGCTGATCACACACCTGTCACGTGACATATCATGCACTGATCACGTGGCACTCATGCACTGATCACGTGGCTGATCATACTCTGCTCACGTAACTCATGCACACATCACGTGGCTATCATGCACTGCTCACGTGGCTCGTCATGGAATGATCACGTAGCAACCATATACTGGTCACGTGACTGATCATGCAAAGATCACGTAAATGATCATGCACTGTTCACGTGACTGATCATGTACTGATCACGTGACTGATCATGCACTGATCACGTGGCTATCATGCACTGCTCACGTGGCTGATCATGCAACGATCACGTAGCAACCATGTACTGGTCACGTGACTGATCATGCACTGATCATGTAATTGATCATGCACTGATCACGTGGCTGATCACACTGATCACGTGACTGATCATGCACTGATCACGTGGCTCTCATGCACTGATCACGTGGCTGTCATGCACTGATCACGTGGATATCATGCACTGATCACGTGGCTGATCACACACGTATCACGTGACTGATCATGCACTGATCACGTGGCTATCATGCACTGATCACGTGGCTATCATGCACTGATCACGTGGCTGATCATGCAATGATCACGTAGCTACCATGTACTGGTCACGTGACTGATCATGCACTGATCACGTGGCTGATCATGCACTGATCACGTGGCTGATCATGCACTGATCACGTGGCTGATCATGCAATGATCACGTAGCTACCATGTACTGGTCACGTGACTGATCATGCACTGATCACGTGGCTGATCATGCACTGATCACGTGGCTGATCATGCACTGATCACGTGACTGATCATGCACTGATCACGTGACTGATCATGCACTGATCACGTGGCTATCATGCACTGATCACGTGGCTGACATACACTGATCACGTGCCTGATCATGCACTGATCACGTGGCTGATCATGCACTGATCACGTGACTGATCATGCACTGATCTCGTGTCTGATCATGCACTGATCACGTGGCTATCATGCACTGCTCACGTGGCTGATCATGCCATGATCACGCAGCTACCATGTACTGGTCACATGACTGATCATGCACTGATCACGTGACTGATCATGCAGTGATCACGTGGCTATCATGAACTACTCACGTGGCTGATCATGCAATGATCATGTAGCTACCATGTACAGGTCACGTGAATGATCATACACCCATCAGGTGACTGATCATGCACTGATCACGTGGCTATCATGCACTGATCACGAGACTGATCATGCACTGTTCACGTCTATATCATGCACTGATCACATGACTGCCCGTGCACTGATCACGTGGATGATCATACACTAATCTTGTGACAGATCATGCACTGATCACGTGGCTGATCATGCACTGATACCGTGACTGAGCATGGACTGATCACATGACTATCATGTAGTGATCACGTGACTTAATGGCGCTGATCATGTGACTGATCATGCGCTGATCATGTTTGCTATCATACACTGATCATGTGCCTCTGGAGGCAATAAACAAAGAGCTGAGTAGGCACGAATCAAACAGTCAGCAGGCAATAATCATGGAACTCAGCTGTGAGGAATCATGCTGCTCAGCTGGCAATAATCAAGCAGCTGAGCAGGCAGGAATTACGCAGCACAGCTGGCAATTGTCAAGCAGATGACAGGCAGGAATCGTGCAGCTCAGCTGGCAATTGTCAAGCAGATGAGCAGACAGTAATCACGCAGCTCAGCAGGCCCAGATCACGTGACTGAGCATGCACTGTTCACGTGGCTGATCATACACTGATCACGTGATGATCATGCACTGATCACTTGGATATCATGCACTGATCACGTGGCTGATCATACACTGTTCACGTGTCTGACCATGCACTGATCACGTGGCTGATCATACACTGCTCACGTAACTGATCATGCACTGATCACGTGGCTGATCATGCACTGATCACGTGGCTGATCACACACCTGTCACGTGACATATCATGCACTGATCACGTGGCACTCATGCACTGATCACGTGGCTGATCATACTCTGCTCACGTAACTCATGCACACATCACGTGGCTATCATGCACTGCTCACGTGGCTCGTCATGGAATGATCACGTAGCAACCATATACTGGTCACGTGACTGATCATGCAAAGATCACGTAAATGATCATGCACTGTTCACGTGACTGATCATGTACTGATCACGTGACTGATCATGCACTGACCACGTGGCTATCATGCTCTGCTCACGTGGCTGATCATGCAACGATCACGTAGCAACCATGTACTGGTCACGTGACTGATCATGCACTGATCACGTAATTGATCCTGCACTGATCACGTGGCTCATCATGCACTGATCACGTGGCTGATCACACATGTATCACGTGACTGATCATGCACTGATCACGTGGCTCTCATGCACTGATCACGTGGCTGTCATGCACTGATCACGTGGATATCATGCACTGATCACGTGGCTGATCACACACGTATCACATGACTGATCATGCACTGATCACGTGGCTATCATGCACTGATCACGTGGCTATCATGCACTGATCACGTGGCTGATCAGGCAATGATCACGTAGCTACCATGTACTGGTCACGTGACTGATCATGCACTGATCACGTAATTGATCATGCACTGATCATGTGGCTGATCATGCACTGATCACGTGGCTGATCATACACTGATCACATAACTGATCATGCACTGATCACGTGACTGATCATGCACTGATCACGTGGCTATCATGCACTGATCACTTGGCTGGACATACACTGATCACGTGCCTGGTCATGCACTGATCACGTGGCTGATCATGCACTGATCACGTGACTGATCATGCACTGATCACGTGTCTGATCATGCACTGATCACGTGGCTATCATGCACTGCTCACGTGGCTGATCATGCCATGATCACGCAGCTACCATGTACTGGTCACATGACTGATCATGCACTGATCACGTGACTGATCATGCAGTGATCACGTGGCTATCATGAACTACTCACGTGGCTGATCATGCAATGATCATGTAGCTACCATGTACAGGTCACGTGAATGATCATACACCCATCAGGTGACTGATCATGCACTGATCACGTGGCTATCATGCACTGATCACGAGACTGATCAAGCACTGTTCACGTCTATATCATGCACTGATCACATGACTGCCCGTGCACTGATCACGTGGATGATCATACACTAATCTTGTGACAGATCATGCACTGATCACGTGGCTGATCATGCACTGATACCGTGACTGAGCATGGACTGATCACATGACTATCATGTAGTGATCACGTGACTTAATGGCGCTGATCATGTGACTGATCATGCGCTGATCATGTTTGCTATCATACACTGATCATGTGCCTCTGGAGGCAATAAACAAAGAGCTGAGTAGGCACGAATCAAACAGTCAGCAGGCAATAATCATGGAACTCAGCTGTGAGGAATCATGCTGCTCAGCTGGCAATAATCAAGCAGCTGAGCAGGCAGGAATTACGCAGCACAGCTGGCAATTGTCAAGCAGATGACAGGCAGGAATCGTGCAGCTCAGCTGGCAATTGTCAAGCAGATGAGCAGACAGTAATCACGCAGCTCAGCAGGCCCAGATCACGTGACTGAGCATGCACTGTTCACGTGGCTGATCATACACTGATCACGTGTCTGATCATGCACTGATCACGTGGCTGATCATACACTGATCACGTGGCTGATCATGCACTGATCACGTGGCTGATCATGCACTGATCACGTGGCTGATCACACACTGTCACGTGACTATCATGCACTGATCACGTGGCACTCATGCACTGATCACGTGGCTGATCATACACTGATCACGTGACTGATCATGCACTGATCACGTGGCTGATCATGCACTGATCACGTGGCTGATCACGCACTGATCACGTGACATATCATGCACTGATCACGTGGCACTCATGCACTGATCACGTGGCTGATCATACACTGATCACGTAACTGATCATGCACTGATCACGTGGCTATCATGCACTGATCACGTGGCTGATCATGCACTGATCACGTGGCTGATCATGCACTGTCACGTGACTGATCATGCACTGATCACGTGGCATCATGCACTGATCACGTGGCTGATCATACACTGATCACGTAACTCATGCACTGATCACGTGGCTATCATGCACTGATCACGTGGCTGTCATGCAATGATCACGTAGCAACCATATACTGGTCACGTGACTGATCATGCACTGATCACGTGGCTGATCATGCACTGATCACGTGACTGATCATGCACTGATCACGTGACTGATCATGCACTGATCACGTGGCTATCATGCACTGCTCACGTGGCTGATCATGCAATGATCACGTAGCTACCATGTACTGGTCACGTGACTGATCATGCACTGATCACGTGACTGATCATGCACTGATCACGTGGCTGATCATGCACTGATCACGTGGCTGATCACACATGTATCACGTGACTGATCATGCACTGATCACGTGGCTGATCATGCACTGATCACGTGGCTATCATGCACTGATCACGAGACTGATCATGCACTGATCACGTCTATATCATGCACTGATCACATGACTGCCCATGCACTGATCACGTGGATGATCATACACTAATCTTGTGACAGATCATGCACTGATCACGTGGCTGATCATGCACTGATACCGTGACTGAGCATGGACTGATCACATGACTATCATGTAGTGATCACGTGACTTAATGGCGCTGATCATGTGACTGATCATGCGCTGATCATGTTTGCTATCATACACTGATCATGTGCCTCTGGAGGCAATAAACAAAGAGCTGAGTAGGCACGAATCAAACAGTCAGCAGGCAATAATCATGGAACTCAGCTGTGAGGAATCATGCTGCTCAGCTGGCAATAATCAAGCAGCTGAGCAGGCAGGAATTACGCAGCACAGCTGGCAATTGTCAAGCAGATGACAGGCAGGAATCGTGCAGCTCAGCTGGCAATTGTCAAGCAGATGAGCAGACAGTAATCACGCAGCTCAGCAGGCCCAGATCACGTGACTGATCATGCACTGATCACGTGGCTGATCATGCACTGATCACGTGGCTGATCATGCACTGATCACGTGGCTGATCATGCACTGATCACGTGACTATCATGCACTGATCACGTGGCACTCATGCACTGATCACGTGGCTGATCATACACTGCTCACGTAACTCATGCACTGATCACGTGGCTATCATGCACTGCTCACGTGGCTGTCATGGAATGATCACGTAGCAACCATATACTGGTCACGTGACTGATCATGCACTGATCACGTAAATGATCATGCACTGATCACGTGACTGATCATGCACTGATCACGTGACTGATCATGCACTGATCACGTGGCTATCATGCACTGCTCACGTGGCTGATCATGCAACGATCACGTGGCAACCATGTACTGGTCACGTGACTGATCATGCACTGATCACGTAATTGATCATGCACTGATCACGTGGCTGATCACACATGATCACGTGACTGATCATTCACTGATCCCGTGGCTCTCATGCACTGATCACGTGGCTGTCATGCACTGATCACGTGGATATCATGCACTGATCACGTGGCTGATCACACACGTATCACATGACTGATCATGCACTGATCACGTGGCTATCATGCACTGATCACGTGGCTATCATGCACTGATCACGTGGCTGATCATGCACTGATCACGTAGCTACCATGCACTGATCACGTGACTGATCATGCACTGATCACGTGACTGATCATGCACTGATCACGTGGCTATCATGCACTGATCACGTGGCTGACATACACTGATCACGTGCCTGATCATGCACTGATCACGTGGCTGATCATGCACTGATCACGTGACTGATCATGCACTGATCTCGTGTCTGATCATGCACTGATCACGTGGCTATCATGCACTGCTCACGTGGCTGATCATGCCATAATCACGCAGCTACCATGTACTTGTCACATGACTGATCATGCACTGATCACGTGACTGAACATGCAGTGATCACGTGGCTATCATGCACTACTCACGTGGCTGATCATGCAATGATCATGTAGCTACCATGTACAGGTCACGTGAATGATCATACACCCATCAGGTGACTGATCATGCACTGATCACGTGGCTATCATGCACTGATCACGAGACTGATCAAGCACTGATCACGTCTATATCATGCACTGATCACATGACTACCCGTGCACTGATCACGTGGATGATCATACACTAATCTTGTGACAGATCATGCACTGATCACGTGGCTGATCATGCACTGATACCGTGACTGAGCATGGACTGATCACAAGACTATCATGTAGTGATCACGTGACTTAATGGCGCTGATCATGTGACTGATCATGCGCTGATCATGTTTGCTATCATACACTGATCATGTGCCTCTGGAGGCAATAAACAAAGAGCTGAGTAGGCACGAATCAAACAGTCAGCAGGCAATAATCATGGAACTCAGGTGTGAGGAATCATGCTGCTCAGCTGGCAATAATCAAGCAGCTGAGCAGGCAGGAATTACGCAGCACAGCTGGCAATTGTCAAGCAGATGACAGGCAGGAATCGTGCAGCTCAGCTGGCAATTGTCAAGCAGATGAGCAGACAGTAATCACGCAGCTCAGCAGGCCCAGATCACGTGACTGAGCATGCACTGTTCACGTGGCTGATCATACACTGATCACGTGTCTGATCATGCACTGATCACGTGGCTGATCATGCACTGATCACGTAACTGATCATGCACTGATCACGTGGCTATCATGCACTGATCACGTGGCTGATCATGCACTGATCACGTGGCTGATCATGCACTGTCACGTGACTATCATGCACTGATCACGTGGCACTCATGCACTGATCACGTGGCTGATCATACACTGCTCACGTGACTGATCATGCACTGATCACGTGGCTGATCATGCACTGATCACGTGGCTGATCACACACTGTCACGTGACATATCATGCACTGATCACGTGGCACTCATGCACTGATCACGTGGCTGATCATACACTGATCACGTAACTCATGCACTCATCACGTGGCTATCATGCACTGCTCACGTGGCTGATCATGCAATGATCACGTAGCAACCATATACTGGTCACGTGACTGATCATGCACTGATCACGTAAATGATCATGCACTGATCACGTGACTGATCATGTACTGATCACGTGACTGATCATGCACTGATCACGTAACTGATCATGCACTGATCACGTGGCTCATCATGCACTGATCACGTGGCTGATCACACATGTATCACCTGACTGATCATGCACTGATCACGTGGCTCTCATGCACTGATCACGTGGCTGTCATGCACTGATCACGTGGATATCATGCACTGATCACGTGGCTGATCACACACGTATCACATGACTGATCATGCACTGATCACGTGGCTATCATGCACTGATCACGTGGCTATCATGCACTGATCACGTGGCTGATCATGCAATGATCACGTAGCTACCATGTACTGGTCACGTGACTGATCATGCACTGATCACGTAATTGATCATGCACTGATCACGTGGCTGATCATGCACTGATCACGTGGCTGATCATGCACTGATCACATAACTGATCATGCACTGATCACGTGACTGATCATGCACTGATCACGTGGCTATCATGCACTGATCACTTGGCTGACATACACTGATCACGTGCCTGGTCATGCACTGATCACGTGGCTGATCATGCACTGATCACGTGACTGATCATGCACTGATCACGTGTCTGATCATGCACTGATCACGTGGCTATCATGCACTGATCACGTGGCTGATCATGCCATGATCACGCACCTACCATGAACTGGTCACATGACTGAACATGCACTGATCACGTGACTGATCATGCACTGATCACGTGGCTATCATGCACTACTCACGTGGCTGATCATGCAATGATCATGTAGCTACCATGTACAGGTCACGTGAATGATCATACACCCATCAGGTGACTGATCATGCACTGATCACGTGGCTATCATGCACTGATCACGTGTCTGATCATGCACTGTTCACGTCTATATCATGCACTGATCACATGACTGCCCATGCACTGATCACGTGGATGATCATACACTAATCTTGTGACAGATCATGCACTGATCACGTGGCTGATCACACACGTATCACGTGACTGATCATGCACTGATCACGTGGCTATCATGCACTGATCACGTGGCTATCATGCACTGATCACGTGGCTGATCATACACTGATCACGTGTCTGATCATGCACTGATCACGTGGCTGATCATACACTGCTCACGTAACTGATCATGCACTGATCACGTGGCTATCATGCACTGATCACGTGGCTGAACATGCACTGTTCACGTGGCTGATCACACACCTGTCACGTGACATATCATGCACTGATCACGTGGCACTCATGCACTGATCACGTGGCTGATCATACACTGCTCACGTAACTCATGCACACATCACGTGGCTATCATGCACTGCTCACGTGGCTCGTCATGGAATGATCACGTAGCAACCATATACTGGTCACGTGACTGATCATGCAAGATCACGTAAATGATCATGCACTGTTCACGTGACTGATCATGCACTGATCACGTGACTGATCATGCACTGATCACGTGGCTATCATGCACTGCTCACGTGGCTGATCATGCAGCGATCACGTAGCAACCATGTACTGGTCACGTGACTGATCATGCACTGATCACGTGACTGATCATGCACTGATCACGTGGCTCATCATGCACTGATCACGTGGCTGATCACACATGTATCACGTGACTGATCATGCACTGATCACGTGGCTCTCATGCACTGATCACGTGGCTGTCATGCACTGATCACGTGGATATCATGCACTGATCACGTGGCTGATCACACACGTATCACATGACTGATCATGCACTGATCACGTGGCTATCATGCACTGATCACGTGGCTATCATGCACTGATCACGTGGCTGATCATGCAATGATCACGTAGCTACCATGTACTCGTCACGTGACTGATCATGCACTGATCGCGTAATTGATCATGCACTGATCACGTGGCTTATCATGCACTGATCACGTGGCTGATCATGCACTGATCACGTAACTGATCATGCACTGATCACGTGACTGATCATGCACTGATCACGTGGCTATCATGCACTGATCTCTTGGCTGGACATACACTGATCACGTGCCTGGTCATGCACTGATCACGTGGCTGATCATGCACTGATCACGTGACTGATCATGCACTGATCACGTGACTGATCATGCACTGATCACGTGGCTATCATGCACTGCTCACGTGGCTGATCATGCGATGATCACGCAGCTACCATGTACTGGTCACATGACTGATCATGCACTGATCACGTGACTGATCATGCAGTGATCACGTGGCTATCATGCACTACTCACGTGGCTGATCATGCAATGATCATGTAGCTACCATGTACAGGTCACGTGAATGATCATACACCCATCAGGTGACTGATCATGCACTGATCACGTGGCTATCATGCACTGATCACGAGACTGATCATGCACTGTTCACGTCTATATCATGCACTGATCACATGACTGCCCGTGCACTGATCACGTGGATGATCATACACTAATCTTGTGACAGATCATGCACTGATCACGTGGCTGATCATGCACTAATACCGTGACTGAGCATGGACTGATCACATGACTATCATGTAGTGATCACGTGACTTAATGGCGCTGATCATGTGACTGATCATGCGCTGATCATGTTTGCTATCATACACTGATCATGTGCCTCTGGAGGCAATAAACAAAGAGCTGAGTAGGCACGAATCAAACAGTCAGCAGGCAATAATCATGGAACTCAGCTGTGAGGAATCATGCTGCTCAGCTGGCAATAATCAAGCAGCTGAGCAGGCAGGAATTACGCAGCACAGCTGGCAATTGTCAAGCAGATGACAGGCAGGAATCGTGCAGCTCAGCTGGCAATTGTCAAGCAGATGAGCAGACAGTAATCACGCAGCTCAGCAGGCCCAGATCACGTGACTGAGCATGCACTGTTCACGTGGCTGATCATACACTGATCACGTGATGATCATGCACTGATCACTTGGATATCATGCACTGATCACGTGGCTGATCATACACTGTTCACGTGTCTGACCATGCACTGATCACGTGGCTGATCATACACTGCTCACGTAACTGATCATGCACTGATCACGTGGCTATCATGCACTGATCACGTGGCTGAACATGCACTGTTCACCTGGCTGATCACACACCTGTCACGTGACATATCATGCACTGATCTCGTGGCACTCATGCACTGATCACGTGGCTGATCATACTCTGCTCACGTAACTCATGCACACATCACGTGGCTATCATGCACTGCTCACGTGGCTCGTCATGGAATGATCACGTAGCAACCATATACTGGTCACGTGACTGATCATGCAAAGATCACGTAAATGATCATGCACTGTTCACGTGACTGATCATGTACTGATCACGTGACTGATCATGCACTGACCACGTGGCTATCATGCTCTGCTCACGTGGCTGATCATGCAACGATCACGTAGCAACCATGTACTGGTCACGTGACTGATCATGCACTGATCACGTAATTGATCCTGCACTGATCACGTGGCTCATCATGCACTGATCACGTGGCTGATCACACATGTATCACGTGACTGATCATGCACTGATCCCGTGGCTCTCATGCACTGATCACGTGGCTGTCATGCACTGATCACGTGGATATCATGCACTGATCACGTGGCTGATCACACACGTATCACATGACTGATCATGCACTGATCACGTGGCTATCATGCACTGATCACGTGGCTATCATGCACTGATCATGTGGCTGATCAGACAATGATCACATAGCTACCATGTACTGGTCACGTGACTGATCATGCACTGATCACGTAATTGATCATGCACTGATCATGTGGCTGATCATGCACTGATCACGTGGCTGATCATACACTGATCACATAACTGATCATGCACTGATCACGTGACTGATCATGCACTGATCACGTGGCTATCATGCACTGATCACTTGGCTGGACATACACTGATCACGTGCCTGGTCATGCACTGATCACGTGGCTGATCATGCACTGATCACGTGACTGATCATGCACTGATCTCGTGTCTGATCATGCACTGATCACGTGGCTATCATGCACTGCTCACGTGGCTGATCATGCCATGATCACGCAGCTACCATGTACTGGTCGCATGACTGATCATGCACTGATCACGTGACTGATCATGCAGTGATCACGTGGCTATCATGAACTACTCACGTGGCTGATCATGCAATGATCATGTAGCTACCATGTACAGGTCACGTGAATGATCATACACCCATCAGGTGACTGATCATGCACTGATCACGTGGCTATCATGCACTGATCACGAGACTGATCAAGCACTGTTCACGTCTATATCATGCACTGATCACATGACTGCCCGTGCACTGATCACGTGGATGATCATACACTAATCTTGTGACAGATCATGCACTGATCACGTGGCTGATCATGCACTGATCACATGACTGATCATGGACTGATCACATGACTATCATGCACTGATCACGTGGCTATCATGCATTGATCACGTGGCTGATCATACACTGTTCATGTGTCTGACCATGCACTGATCACGTGGCTGATCATACACTGCTCACGTAACTGATCATGCACTGATCACGTGGCTATCATGCACTGATCACGTGGCTGAACATGCACTGTTCACGTGGCTGATCACACACCTGTCACGTGACATATCATGCACTGATCACGTGGCACTCATGCACTGATCACGTGGCTGATCATACACTGCTCACGTAACTCATGCACACATCACGTGGCTATCATGCACTGCTCACGTGGCTGTCATGGAATGATCACGTAGCAACCATATACTGTAACGTGACTGATCATGCCAAGATCACGTAAATGATCATGCACTGTTCACGTGACTGATCATGTACTGATCACGTGACTGATCATGCACTGACCATGTGACTATCATGCACTGTTCACGTGGCTGACCATGCAACGATCACGTGGCTACCATGTACTGGTGACGTGACTGATCATGCACTGATCACGTAATTGATCATGCACTGATCACGTGGCTGATCATGCACTGATCACGTGGCTGATCACACATCTATCACGTGACTGATCATGCACTGATCCCGTGGCACTCATGCACTGATCACGTGGCTGTCATGCACTGCTCACGTGGCTATCATGCACTGATCACGTGGCTGAACACACACGTATCACGTGACTGATCATGCACTGATCACGCGACTATCATGCACTGATCACGTGGCTATCATGCACTGATCATGTGGCTGATCAGGCAATGATCACATAGCTACCATGTACTGGTCACGTGACTGATCATGCACTGATCACGTAATTGATCCTGCACTGATCACGTGGCTGATCATGCACTGATCACGTGGCTGATCACACATGTCACGTGACTGATCATGCACTGATCCCGTGGCACTCATGCACTGATCACGTGGCTGTCATGCTCTGCTCACGTGGATATCATGCACTGATCACGTGGCTGATCACACACGTATCACATGACTGATCATGCACTGATCACGTGGCTATCATGCACTGATCACGTGGCTATCATGCACTGATCATGTGGCTGATCAGACAATGATCACGTAGCTACCATGTACTGGTCACGTGACTGATCATGCACTGATCACGTAATTGATCATGCACTGATCATGTGGCTGATCATGCACTGATCACGTGGCTGATCATACACTGATCACGTAACTGATCATGCACTGATCACGTGACTGATCATGCACTGATCACGTGGCTATCATGCACTGATCACTTGGCTGGACATACACTGATCACGTGCCTGGTCATGCACTGATCACGTGGCTGATCATGCACTGATCACGTGACTGATCATGCACTGATCTCGTGCCTGATCATGCACTGATCACGTGGCTATCATGCACTGCTCACGTGGCTGATCATGCCATGATCACGCAGGTACCATGTACTGGTCACATGACTGATCATGCACTGATCACGTGACTGATCATGCAGTGATCACGTGGCTATCATGAACTACTCACTTGGCTGATCATGCAATGATCATGTAGCTACCATGTACAGGTCACGTGAATGATCATACACCCATCAGGTGACTGATCATGCACTGATCACGTGGCTATCATGCACTGATCACGAGACTGATCAAGCACTGTTCACGTCTATATCATGCACTGATCACATGACTACCCGTGCACTGATCACGTGGATGATCATACACTAATCTTGTGACAGATCATGCACTGATCACGTGGCTGATCATGCACTGATACCGTGACTGAGCATGGACTGATCACATGACTATCATGTAGTGATCACGTGACTTAATGGCACTGATCATGTGACTGATCATGCGCTGATCATGTTTGCTATCATACACTGATCATGTGCCTCTGGAGGCAATAAACAAAGAGCTGAGTAGGCACGAATCAAACAGTCAGCAGGCAATAATCATGGAACTCAGCTGTGAGGAATCATGCTGCTCAGCTGGCAATAATCAAGCAGCTGAGCAGGCAGGAATTACGCAGCACAGCTGGCAATTGTCAAGCAGATGACAGGCAGGAATCGTGCAGCTCAGCTGGCAATTGTCAAGCAGATGAGCAGACAGTAATCACGCAGCTCAGCAGGCCCAGATCACGTGACTGAGCATGCACTGTTCACGTGGCTGATCATACACTGTTCACGTGTCTGACCATGCACTGATCACGTGGCTGATCATACACTGCTCACGTAACTGATCATGCACTGATCACGTGGCTATCATGCACTGTTCACGTGGCTGATCACACACCTGTCACGTGACATATCATGCACAGATCACGTGGCACTCATGCACTGATCACGTGGCTGATCATACTCTGCTCACGTGACTGATCATGCACTGATCACGTGGCTGAACATGCACTGTTCACGTGGCTGATCACACACCTGTCACGTGACATATCATGCACTGATCACGTGGCACTCATGCACTGATCACGTGGCTGATCGTGCACTGCTCACGTAACTGATCATGCACTGATCACGTGGCTATCATGCACTGATCACGTGGCTGAACATGCACTGTTCACGTGGCTGATCACACACCTGTCACGTGACATATCATGCACTGATCACGTGGCACTCATGCACTGATCACGTGGCTGATCATACTCTGCTCACGTAACTCATGCACACATCACGTGGCTATCATGCACTGCTCACGTGGCTCGTCATGGAATGATCACGTAGCAACCATATACTGGTAACGTGACTGATCATGCAAAGATCACGTAAATGATCATGCACTGTTCACGTGACTGATCATGTACTGATCACGTGACTGATCATGCACTGACCACGTGGCTATCATGCTCTGCTCACGTGGCTGATCATGCAACGATCACGTAGCAACCATGTACTGGTCACGTGACTGATCATGCACTGATCACGTAATTGATCCTGCACTGATCACGTGGCTCATCATGCACTGATCACGTGGCTGATCACACATGTATCACGTGACTGATCATGCACTGATCCCGTGGCTCTCATGCACTGATCACGTGGCTGTCATGCACTGATCACGTGGATATCATGCACTGATCACGTGGCTGATCACACACGTATCACATGACTGATCATGCACTGATCACGTGGCTATCATGCACTGATCACGTGGCTATCATGCACTGATCATGTGGCTGATCAGACAATGATCACGTAGCTACCATGTACTGGTCACGTGACTGATCATGCACTGATCACGTAATTGATCCTGCACTGATCACGTGGCTCATCATGCACTGATCACGTGGCTGATCACACATGTATCACGTGACTGATCATGCACTGATCCCGTGGCTCTCATGCACTGATCACGTGGCTGTCATGCACTGATCACGTGGATATCATGCACTGATCACGTGGCTGATCACACACGTATCACATGACTGATCATGCACTGATCACGTGGCTATCATGCACTGATCACGTGGCTATCATGCACTGATCATGTGGCTGATCAGACAATGATCACATAGCTACCATGTACTGGTCACGTGACTGATCATGCACTGATCACGTAATTGATCATGCACTGATCATGTGGCTGATCATGCACTGATCACGTGGCTGATCATACACTGATCACATAACTGATCATGCACTGATCACGTGACTGATCATGCACTGATCACGTGGCTATCATGCACTGATCACTTGGCTGGACATACACTGATCACGTGCCTGGTCATGCACTGATCACGTGGCTGATCATGCACTGATCACGTGACTGATCATGCACTGATCTCGTGCCTGATCATGCACTGATCACGTGGCTATCATGCACTGCTCACGTGGCTGATCATGCCATGATCACGCAGGTACCATGTACTGGTCACATGACTGATCATGCACTGATCACGTGACTGATCATGCAGTGATTACGTGGCTATCATGAACTACTCACTTGGCTGATCATGCAATGATCATGTAGCTACCATGTACAGGTCACGTGAATGATCATACACCCATCAGGTGACTGATCATGCACTGATCACGTGGCTATCATGCACTGATCACGAGACTGATCAAGCACTGTTCACATCTATATCATGCACTGATCACATGACTACCCGTGCACTGATCACGTGGATGATCATACACTAATCTTGTGACAGATCATGCACTGATCACGTGGCTGATCATGCACTGATACCGTGACTGAGCATGGACTGATCACATGACTATCATGTAGTGATCACGTGACTTAATGGCGCTGATCATGTGACTGATCATGCGCTGATCATGTTTGCTATCATACACTGATCATGTGCCTCTGGAGGCAATAAACAAAGAGCTGAGTAGGCACGAATCAAACAGTCAGCAGGCAATAATCATGGAACTCAGCTGTGAGGAATCATGCTGCTCAGCTGGCAATAATCAAGCAGCTGAGCAGGCAGGAATTACGCAGCACAGCTGGCAATTGTCAAGCAGATGACAGGCAGGAATCGTGCAGCTCAGCTGGCAATTGTCAAGCAGATGAGCAGACAGTAATCACGCAGCTCAGCAGGCCCAGATCACGTGACTGAGCATGCACTGTTCACGTGGCTGATCATACACTGTTCACGTGTCTGACCATGCACTGATCACGTGGCTGATAATACACTGCTCACGTAACTGATCATGCACTGATCACGTGGCTATCATGCACTGTTCACGTGGCTGATCACACACCTGTCACGTGACATATCATGCACAGATCACGTGGCACTCATGCACTGATCACGTGGCTGATCATACTCTGCTCACGTAACTGATCATGCACTGATCACGTGGCTGAACATGCACTGTTCACGGGGCTGATCACACACCTGTCACGTGACATATCATGCACTGATCACGTGGCACTCATGCACTGATCACGTGGCTGATCGTACACTGCTCACGTAACTGATCATGCACTGATCACGTGGCTATCATGCACTGATCACGTGGCTGAACATGCACTGTTCACGTGGCTGATCACACACCTGTCACGTGACATATCATGCACTGATCACGTGGCACTCATGCACTGATCACGTGGCTGATCATACTCTGCTCACGTAACTCATGCACACATCACGTGGCTATCATGCACTGCTCACGTGGCTCGTCATGGAATGATCACGTAGCAACCATATACTGGTAACGTGACTGATCATGCAAAGATCACGTAAATGATCATGCACTGTTCACGTGACTGATCATGTACTGATCACGTGACTGATCATGCACTGACCACGTGGCTATCATGCTCTGCTCACGTGGCTGATCATGCAACGATCACGTAGCAACCATGTACTGGTCACGTGACTGATCATGCACTGATCACGTAATTGATCCTGCACTGATCACGTGGCTCATCATGCACTGATCACGTGGCTGATCACACATGTATCACGTGACTGATCATGCACTGATCCCGTGGCTCTCATGCACTGATCACCTGGCTGTCATGCACTGATCACGTGGATATCATGCACTGATCACGTGGCTGATCACACACGTATCACATGACTGATCATGCACTGATCACGTGGCTATCATGCACTGATCACGTGGCTATCATGCACTGATCATGTGGCTGATCAGACAATGATCACATAGCTACCATGTACTGGTCACGTGACTGATCATGCACTGATCACGTAATTGATCATGCACTGATCATGTGGCTGATCATGCACTGATCACGTGGCTGATCATACACTGATCACATAACTGATCATGCACTGATCACGTGACTGATCATGCACTGATCACGTGGCTATCATGCACTGATCACTTGGCTGGACATACACTGATCACGTGCCTGGTCATGCACTGATCACGTGGCTGATCATGCACTGATCACGTGACTGATCATGCACTGATCTCGTGCCTGATCATGCACTGATCACGTGGCTATCATGCACTGCTCACGTGGCTGATCATGCCATGATCACGCAGGTACCATGTACTGGTCACATGACTGATCATGCACTGATCACGTGACTGATCATGCAGTGATTACGTGGCTATCATGAACTACTCACTTGGCTGATCATGCAATGATCATGTAGCTACCATGTACAGGTCACGTGAATGATCATACACCCATCAGGTGACTGATCATGCACTGATCACGTGGCTATCATGCACTGATCACGAGACTGATCAAGCACTGTTCACATCTATATCATGCACTGATCACATGACTACCCGTGCACTGATCACGTGGATGATCATACACTAATCTTGTGACAGATCATGCACTGATCACGTGGCTGATCATGCACTGATACCGTGACTGAGCATGGACTGATCACATGACTATCATGTAGTGATCACGTGACTTAATGGCGCTGATCATGTGACTGATCATGCGCTGATCATGTTTGCTATCATACACTGATCATGTGCCTCTGGAGGCAATAAACAAAGAGCTGAGTAGGCACGAATCAAACAGTCAGCAGGCAATAATCATGGAACTCAGCTGTGAGGAATCATGCTGCTCAGCTGGCAATAATCAAGCAGCTGAGCAGGCAGGAATTACGCAGCACAGCTGGCAATTGTCAAGCAGATGACAGGCAGGAATCGTGCAGCTCAGCTGGCAATTGTCAAGCAGATGAGCAGACAGTAATCACGCAGCTCAGCAGGCCCAGATCACGTGACTGAGCATGCACTGTTCACGTGGCTGATCATACACTGTTCACGTGTCTGACCATGCACTGATCACGTGGCTGATAATACACTGCTCACGTAACTGATCATGCACTGATCACGTGGCTATCATGCACTGTTCACGTGGCTGATCACACACCTGTCACGTGACATATCATGCACAGATCACGTGGCACTCATGCACTGATCACGTGGCTGATCATACCCTGCTCACGTAACTGATCATGCACTGATCACGTGGCTGAACATGCACTGTTCACGTGGCTGATCACACACCTGTCACGTGACATATCATGCACTGATCACGTGGCACTCATGCACTGATCACGTGGCTGATCGTACACTGCTCACGTAACTGATCATGCACTGATCACGTGGCTATCATGCACTGATCACGTGGCTGAAAATGCACTGTTCACGTGGCTGATCACACACCTGTCACGTGACATATCATGCACTGATCACGTGGCACTCATGCACTGATCACGTGGCTGATCATGCACTGATCACGTGGCTGATCACACATCACGTGACTCATGCACACATCACGTGGCATCATGCACTGCTCACGTGGCTGTCATGGAATGATCACGTAGCAACCATGCACTGGTCACGTGACTGATCATGCAAAGATCACGCAAATGATCATGCACTGGTCACGTGACTGATCATGTACTGATCACGTGACTGATCATGCACTGATCACGTGGCTATCATGCACTGCTCACGTGGCTGATCATGCAACGATCACGTAGCAACCATGTACTGGTCACGTGACTGATCATGCACTGATCACGTAATTGATCCTGCACTGATCACGTGGCTCATCATGCACTGATCACGTGGCTGATCATGCACTGATCACGTGTATATCATGCACTGATCACGTGGCTGATCATGCACTGATCACGTGGCTGATCATGCACTGATCACGTGGCATATCATGCACTGATCACGTGGCTGATCATGCACTGATCACCGTGGCTGATCATGCACTCAGATCTGATGACTATCATGCACTGATCACGTGACTCAATGGCACTGATCATGTGACTGATCATGCTGATCATGTTTGCTGATCATGCACTGATCATGTG